>NW_020539726.1:2789811-2847475 GCF_003426905.1 Ctenocephalides felis | reverse complement strand
TTTATAAAACTGTCAAACTTCATTTTAAAATATATAAATTTAATTTTGAAGTAATGAAAGTATAAGATCTTGCATAAACTCTCTATACAGAGTTTCTTTCAAGTACATGAGTGATTCCTTACAGTAATTTTAAATTAAATGATAAATTTTAAAATAAATAATAAAAAATTGTTTTTATGATTCTCAAAAAAAATAAAGAGGGTTGAGCGGGGCAATTTATATTTGAGCAATTATATTGTAAAATCTAAAAACCAAACCAATTATGTCACAACAAATAACACAAACAAACAAGTATCTGACTATGTTCAGTAAAACTCTCTGCTAAATCATCATTGTAGAATTGCATTTTATTTGCTGTTTTTTTTTGTAGTTTGTCACCTGGCTCTTACCTCATATAGGTAAAATGAGACAGCCAAGGGGAGAACAGATTCAAGTATTTCAAAATAATAAATACTATTAAGAATGCAATAAAAATCCGTCTCTTTCAAAGTATTATAGTAACTTTTCAAATCAGAATTACTGTGTAAAAACTTTATTATTTGACTATAGGTAACATTTTATCTTATATTTTGGATTTATATGTATTATCAACTTTCAAAGTAATTATAAAATTTCGTTCAAGTTTCTTCATAATTATTTAATAATAATTAGCACCTATTTCAGGCCGTCAAGACGTTAATTTTCAGGTTTTTTGTTAATTTTTGTAAAATTGTAAATAAAAATTCAAAATTATGAATGTGAAAGGGTAATTTAACCCGCCTTTTTCATATGAGCATACTAGTTGTATCTAATATTTATTGGTTTTAGAAAAACCCGGGTCACAAAATGGTATCTTCAAAATTAGTGGAATCAATATCTTCAAAATTAAAATCGTAGTTTTTATATTTTCATTTCATTTTTCCGGGCTATTTTTATATTTTCAAATTACTTATATATTTGAATGTACATTCTTTATACTTATACTATCCATTTTGTAGATGCTAATATTACACCTACAGTTTTCTGAGAAACATGAATATCAAATAACTCTTGTCGCATGCTATACATTCAGCATCTTATGGCAAGAATCTTTTGTCATTTCTCATATTCAATTTGCATAAATTTATATTTTTCACAATAAAAGTAAATGTTAAATTCAATATTAAAATAGAAAATAAATGTAATGAAAAAAATTTATTATCAAATTCTTTATAGATTTAAAAGCAAAAGTTGTAGCAATGAAACAGTTCACACACAAAACGACGCAATAAAGCAGAAGTAGAATAAAATCAATATCTTTTATGGCACTATAAAATGTTATACTTGCAATCTAGACGCAAATTTTGACATAAACTAGTACTTACATCTACAATGGATCATTTTTCTCTCTTTTACAAATAGCTCAAGGGATCAGGAGCCAAGTCACCAGGCGGCGACCTCGACTGGCGCAACAGGTCCGGAATGCGAAGTGGGGCATGTAGTCGTTCGAATTCACCGCCTAGACGCGGCGAGGAGTTTATGGCTAATATACCGTCAATCCAACGAACTCCCGCTTCTCGTAGACAATCAGTGCGAATAACGAAGCAGCACAGTTACGATGAGGAACTTAAAAGCGCTGGAGGTGCAGGAGGACAGACGGCTGGCGGTTTGCCGGGTGGACGAGATAGTGAAGGAGGCACAGGACTTGGATTGCCTGCGCCCATACCTAGAAGGTTTGATAATTTATGTTTTTATTGAATGTATTTACTAATGTTGTGACGGATAGGGGTTGATAGCCCTCTTCTCGGGATTGCAACGACTTCCACATATTACATCTTAGCGTTGCAACCCCATTACGAAAGGGTTACTCCAACTCCTTAACTCGACTTCTATAAACACCCTGTAATTACCTATGGAAACTAAACCAACTAACTACGCGAATGAAACAAAATGTACTTTTGACTTATTTAATATTACTTTGGTATTAAACCAAACTTGCGTACAGTCATGTCCTCTGCCTAAACTCTAATTCACAATCTATAAACCGATTAACCGGATTAACATAAACGGAGTATTGGAACAGAGGGACTTATAAACAATAATGTATCTGACCTTTGCTGGAACAGGTTTTTCTCTCCTGGCACAATACACACACCACTATACACTAAGCGGGTCTAAGGGCTCGCGCCCGGACCCGACCAACCTCCTCAGAGGATGTTACATTTCTTAATGATCTTTTCAACCCACGACTTGGACCTTCAATTGTTGTTACAATATGGTTAATTCAATCAAAATATTTGGATGTGATTTTCACTTCTTTTATCATTTTGGATTTTTTACATAGGGGGTAGGATAAGTTTTACCCACGTAGTGTAAATCTTCAAAATAGAAAATATTTGTAGATATTTTTACGTTTACTTTATACACGGGTCATCAAAATTCATTATAGATGTATGGGTTCTTCAGCAAAGTATCTCATTTTGACCCATACAAATCGACCCGCTTTAATATTCATACAAACATACTACATCTTTTTTCCTTTGGACCCCATCAACTATCGAACTATGTTTTTTACTATTCTTCTAAAATTGGTCTTCTGTCCCCTTATAAAATATTTAAATAACGTGTATCTAATAATTATATGCAGGTATCATAAACTAAATGCAAGCGCTCAAAACCAAAAAAACTACAAAACAAGAATTGTTTAGTTGATAGCGACTGATTACATATCTTTAGTCTTTTAATCTGAAATAGTATTATTAACACATTCTATACCTAGCTTGTTTTTGAGTTATTGATGGTATATCTTTTTACCCTGCCTTTAGGTTATATCGGGTCTTTAGGTTTCGCCCTATCCTAGTAATAATATTTTCATATTTTCAAGTTGCGAATCTATATATATATATATATAACTTGTAGAAAACATTCCAAAAATACTTGATATTTACTATACCAAATATTTAATCTAACCCTTTTGCATGGAACACTCGAGTTTTACTGAACAATTTTAGAAGAAAGTATCAATTTAGATGCATAACCAATCTTTTTGTCTGCCCTTTTCAAGACATACATTTATACATACAAAAAAATAGCAAGTGTAAATACTTTTTATTAACTATTAAGCTATTTACAATCTCACAAGAATTGTGATATGTTAGTTAATGAAATCACTTTGTACAAACGATTTTCATTATATAAAATCTTGATTGAAAATTTAAGTTATTTGAACTAATTTTTACCTGATACAGATATCCGTACCAATATTGAAAGTACATGATATTTTCAGAAATATTTGTAAGAATATATATCTTTATAAAGTTTTTTTACAATAAAATATAAGAATGCGTTATAAAAATTCATTTCAATTGTTTTATAACTTCATAATTGCAGCATCATCTCTATTGAAAACTGGAAATTTCTTAACAATTTACTAAGAAGCAAAACGTCGGATCTGTCATTTCTATAAATTCTTGCAAACAACTGAACCGCAAATATACTGTGCGGAGGTTGAAGTTCTTCTATCATAACTTTGCGGCTTCAATTAATTAACTCTCAATGTATAAATATACGTTGAATGAAAGTTTTCAAGTGAAGACGCTGCTGAGCTATCCCAGAATAACTTTATGTTGAAAGTAGAATTTGTAAATCCTAATTGAAGATTATAAAATGTGAGAAATGAAATGACTTCAAGACGATGTTATATGTTAATTTATATATATCTATATATACATATATATATATATATATATATATGTATGTATATATTTGACTCACTAGCTATATTTCATTATCGCCTTAACTTAAATATCCCAAACTGGTCTATAACACAGGCCTACAATTTTTTTTTGTTTGGTGCATCAAATGTTAGAGCTGATTGTTATAGTATTTTTTGCGCTGATATCAAATCTGCAAACCATTTATGCGTATCAGCTCTAGTTTTGAACTTGGAAAGAAGTTGCCGAAACCAGGTCCATTGTAGGTCGTCACGGAAAAGGCCGAATGGGTCTTGTAAGTTTGTGTGTACGAGTAGCCATATCTCATTAAAATAACATTCTGAATTGTATTGCTATTTTATACTTTCATTCCTTATATATCATATACAGTAGAACCTCGATTATCCGGACCTCGGTTATACGGATTCGCGATTATCCGGACATAATCGCGTCTGAACTTGTATATTTCGACCGCGCCGCTGTTTCGCTGCCCCGCGCTGCATTATCGCTTTATGTAGTTTGTTTGCAATTTTACTAGTGTGTTCTGACGTGCATATATACATTTTTAAAGGGTGGTGTTATCCCTTAAAAATAAAATAAATATTATAGAATCATTAAAAAAGGCGAAACCGGCCGTAAATTAGCTGATAGGTATGGTGTAGGTACATCCACTATAAGCGATATCAAAAAGAATGCCGATTCAATTTTGTCTTTTCGTACACGTGAAGAGGGGAGTGAAAATCGGAAAATGATGAAGACCGATTTTTGATTATCCGGATGCCCATCGACAACAATTAGTCCGGATAATCGAGGTTCTACTGTATATCATATCTTGAAAACTAAAGCTCATAGAAAAAAAACAATGTCATTTTTGAAATCAGCGCCCCAAATATACTTAAAAACAGCATTAAAATCGTTTGCACCATTTTCTCTGTTGGCCTGTGTAATATTTGCTTTATCAAAATCAATGCAATTATTTAATATTTTAATTTTACTATTATTTTACTTTTTAACTTCCCGTAGGGTAAGTTATTGTAATGGGCCGAAAATCGGAATTGAAAATTTTTACATTTCTCGACGCTTTGAAGGTTTCTGAACGTTTTGGCATACCTCAGAAAAAATGGATGTGTGTGTGTGTGTGTGCGTGTGTGTATGTATGTGTGGATACAAATTTCCAGTCACGTTTTAGGGCGCACGGATCAACCGATTCAAATGGTTCAAAAAACATTCGATTCCTATTGATAAGGAAAAGAGCTGATTAGTTTTTGGCAAAGGCAGGTCCAGCCGTTTCGGAGATACAGAGCAAAGAGTGCAGAAAATAGAAATCGAATTTTTGAGAGAACGGAGTATCCGATTTGAATGATCTAAAAAACATTCAATTAGTAATGATTGGGAGAAGTGTTTATTAGTTTTTGGAAAAGGCAGGCCCAGCCATTTCGAAGATACGGAGCTAAATATGTAAAAAATGGCAGTTTTTGAGAGAACTAAGCGTCCGATTTAAATGATTCAAAGAACTTTTTGCTTGTCTTAACAAAATAATTTATTTTGGAAAAAAAAATTTTGTTTCATTTTTTTTTTTTTTTTTTGTATATCGAAAATATTTCAGATTTTATTTTATTATTTTATATTAGACAATGATATAATATTTATAATAATCTATTTGAAAACATTCAGTATTCAACGGGAAGTTCCGTTGTTGTTGTTTGTTGAATAATTTATACAATTTTCAGAAAGCTTATTGTATAATACTACACGTATCATACTCTGCAAATCATTTTAAGGCGCTCAAATTTTGGAACAATTTTGTGTATTGTAACTAGTTTGCAAGTTTATATGTGCAGTTGCTTGAATCTTACCTAGAGCTTTCCTGATCACGACATGGCGTTGAATAAATTAACTAATCAAGAATCTGTTGATACATTATTACTCCATAAACCACCCTGTAGTTACCGCTAGTGATACATCATAGGCTATAGTAATACTGTCGGTGATCTGACGTTCTAGTATAATTATAGAATGAATTGCTAGATACTTTCAACAGAACAACTGAAAACAGGTATAAGTTTTTTTAATGAAAAAAATCAGAATTTTTTTTCTGAAAAATAACTTTAGTTTTTCTATGAAGTATTTCTATGAGAATGAAAATGAGAAATAAAAATTACATAATTTTGCTAGTGTATTTTAATCAAATTCAGTTCAGTGCTAGATGGAATCATTGGAACTAAATGTAAGCCAAATGTATTAACAAAAATCATGCCATTTCTTGGTTTTTATTTTTATAGTCCAGTCATTTGGTGCAAAAAAAGGCTGTTGCCGGTACAGTACTCCGGGAATTCTGAAAATTGGTAATCTCATAGATTTCGAGGTGCTCTTTACGAAAATCAACTTTGCCACCTCAAATTTGAGCGGCAAGTTGCCGCCATATTGGAAAAATGGCGTCAAACAACAGCTTTTTTAAAATATCTCCTTGTTGGCTGATTCTGCGATAAAAGTATCTATGTACGAGTTAAACTAGATAAAATTTCCTACAATTCCTTAGAAAACCGTTTTTTTGTAAAATTGATAGTTTGAGAGTACTGCCGCCTCAAAGTCTTTGCTGCTCTCGCCGTAGTATCAAATCTCTCCATTAATGACAGCACCTCGAACTTGACCACATTCTCTCTAATAATTAATATTTTCAATGTTAAATTGCGAGTAAGATCTAGAAATAAAATTACTATTACTCAAATTTTCAAATAATAAAATTATCAAGAAATTGCCAATTCCTTAACAACATCATAATATTAAATTAAAATTACTGAATTACAATAAAATAATAATCATCGTTAAATTTTACTATTCATTATTATCACGATAATTTAGCAGCTATTAATTATAATCATTCGTAAACCATAAATTAATTTTGATGCTTCAGCACGCCATTCAAATTAGTCTTGTTTGTATTTGTGAGTTAATGCGCTCATCAATTCGTGAAGTGCCCCATAAATCTATGACCTGGAATTATATATATTATAGTTAAAACTATATAATTTTTTTTGACAAATATAGCGTTTCCAGCAATGCAATATAAGTATATGTATTATGTATACCAGTTCTCGATATACAAAAAAATTTTTTTGTTTGAAAAAAAAAAGTTGAAACAAATTTTGTTTCCAAAATCAATTATTTTGTTAAGACAAGCAGAAAGTTATTTGAATCATTTAAATCGGACACTTAGTTCTCTCAAAAACTGCCATTATTCACACATATAGCTCCGTATCTTCGAAATGGCTGGGCCTGCCTTTGCCAAAAATTAATAAACACTTTTCCCAATCATTACTAATTGAATGTTTTTTAGATCATTCAAATCGGATACTCCGTTCTGTCAAAAACTTGATTTCTATTTTCTGCACTTTTTGCTCTTCATCTCAGTAACTGCTGGACCTGCCTTTGCCAAAAACTAATCAGTTTATCTCCCTATCAATAGGAATCGAATGCTTTTTAAACCATTCAAATCGGTTGATCCGTGCGCCCGAAAACGTGACTGGAAATTTGTATCCATACATACATACACACACACATCCATTTTTTTCTGAGGTATGCCAAAATATTCAGAAACCTTCAAAACGTCGAGAAATGTAAAAATTTTCAATTTCGATTTTCGGCCCATTACAATAACTTACCCTACGGGAAGTTAATAATACATCACATGCACTCACAGCTAAACTATTTTTCTATCACCATATGGCTTATAAGGGTATATGGCGCATTGAAATCCTTAAAAAAATTGTAGGAAAAATATTACGATTTTGGGTCACCATACGTTAAGAACGATAATAGACGAAATAAACCATATAATAATAATTGTACGTAATGTAGATTAGAGTTCATAATTTTAATCACCAAAAGGTTTTCGAAGCTGATCATGTGTCCGTAGTAAAAAGGTAGATTAGCAACCGCTAGTCAGCTTAATAAGCATCAATAGTGATTTTCACTTGAGATTATAGATCTCTCATATATCAAGTGAAAATAGACTTTCGTGGCTTTCCCGTCATATATAATCCCATTCCAAACGAATCTCGTTATTTGTTCACATTAACTCTGAAACCTAAAACTATCTAAAACTTTATTTAAACATTTTTCGCTTTCAATAACACACATTCCTTGAAATGTTTAACCATTCAACATATATAAACTAATTGTAAACAATGACTGAATTTTGATATTTTTTGTCTAGAAAACACTATACATTTCATAATCTATATTTTAACACGGACTTTTAACGTGAACTCAATCACAAAACATATATAAACATTATTAATTAATAATTAATAATTGATTAATTAAAAATCTTTTTTTAACTTCCCGTAGGGTGTATGTGTGTGTACAGATACAAATTTTTGTCGACGATTTCGGGAACACCGATCAACCGATTTGAATAATTCAAAAAACATTCGGTTCGTATTGATAAGGAGATGAGCTGATAAGTTTTTGGCGAAAGCAGGTTTAGCCGTTCCAGCTAACTAAGGAGATGAGCTGATCAGTTTTTAGCGAAGGCAGGTTTAGCCGTTCTAAAGATACGGGGCAAAAGTGGCAAAAACGGTAACTCAGTATTTAAGAGAACGGAATGTCCGCATTTAATAATTCAAAAAACATTATACTTTTATTGACAAGATAAACAACTGATTAAATTTTTGGGGAGGCAGGTCTAGCTGTTATAGACTCTCTATAAAAATAAATTAACTAGTGGGGTGGGTGGCATCGTGCCTTAAGGCAAATTGCTGGAACTTCCCGTACCGTAACGAAATGTTCGAGGAATACTGAATGTTTTCAAATAGATTATTATAAATATTGTAACATTGTCTAATATTTATAAGAAGTATATAAACTGAATTGCAAATTTAAAATTATTTGTTTAAGTCATATTAGAACTTTAGTCAGAATAAAAATAAAATCTGAATTATTTTCGATATACAAGAAAAACTAAAAAAAAAAAAATTATACTATTTTTTTTCCAGAATCAATTATTTTGTTAAGACAAGCAGAAAGTTCTTTGAATCATTTAAATCGGACGCTTAGTTCTCTCAAAAACTGCCATTTCTTACATATTTAGCTCCGTGTCTTCGAAATGGCTGGGCCTGCCTTTGCCAAAACGTAATAGACGCTTCTCCCAATCATTACTAATTGAATGTTTTTTAGATCATTCAAATCGGATACTCCGTTCTCTCAAAAAGTCGATTTCTATTTCCTGCACTCTTTGCTCCGTATCTCCGAAACGGCTAGACTGGCTTCGCCAAAAACTAATCAGCTCTTTTCCCTATCAATAGGAATCGAATGTTTTTTGAACCATTCAAATCGTTTGATCCGTGCGCCCGAAAACGTGACTGGAAATTTGTATCCATACATACATACACACACACACACATCCATTTTTTCTGAGGTATGCCAAAATGTTCAGAAACCTTCAAATCGTCGAAAAATGTAAAAATTTTCAATTTCGATTTTCGGCCCATTACAATAACTTACCCTACGGGAAGTTAAAAAAATGTCGTTTGGCGGTCAAAAATGTTTATTGGACATATGTACATCATATTATCAGATATTTTATAGAAATTTCAATAATGTGTACACATTTTGTATAAAATTTTTTGGGTTCCATACCAAGATTTTTAATTGCGGTACGGGAAGTTCCAGCAATATGCCTTAAGGCACGATGCCATGCACTCCACTAGTTTACATTTTTCAACTCTCAAACTTTTGGTACTGGAAGTTCCAGCAATTTGCCTTAAGACACGATGCCACAGACCACTAGTTCTTCTTAGTATTTACTACATTAACAGGCGCAACAGACTTATATATCTGACTTTTCTCGCATGTAAATTGACTTTCATCACTTTCATATTTAATCAATATTTAAGGCTTTCAATCTATTGTCAATCAGATAGTAATAGATGCAATGATATTCTTCACTTTTTACGACATATTTGTATTGGTCAGTTTATATTTATGTTACTTGGATTTTTTAGTTACTTCTCAAATAGTTGGAACCCTTGTTGTCAGCTTCTAAGGTGGTAGGTTTTTCTCGCACCTGCCTTTTCACTTTATATATGCCTCCATGCGTCGTGGCGCTCGTCGTACCCAGTATAAAGCAATTTTTAGTGCCTAATAGTCTTTTTATCCATATTCATGGCATATAATATAATATTATTCAAAGTTACGTGTATCTAAATTTTTGATTCAAACAAAAGCGCTGAAAATGTCGGTACAAGTGATAAATGTTAAAAAGAGAAAACGAAATGAAATCACTATGGTTTTACGAAAAAATGATGATTTGTTCCAAAAACTCAAACCACATTTGTTTAAAAAGAAGCATATAGAAGAAAAGATGAAATATCTCTTAGCTTATCAACAAATATTTTTTGTAGACATAAGTGTAAATACATGGTCCTGCAGAAACAATGGATGTATTTAAAAAAACTACATACTACAACGAAATATCAAATGATGACCATAACCAAAAGTTTGTGTATTGCTAAATGTTTACAATATAATAAAGTTAATTTGTAAAAAAGAATATTTTGTTTTTGATACAGAGGAGGCTATGTGTTCTATGAGGGTTTCTTTGCAATTTCTGCTCTGATTGCTTCTTTTGAGACATAGTTGGTTTGAGGACAGTTAGTATGCATATTTTTTACAAGATGACCAGTAGAAAAATATCACATGATGTCAGATCATGCGCGAGCGCTTGCCATATTTTGTGATTGGGTTGTGAAATAATTTGTTTGCGAAACATCTGATTTGTCATGATCTGTGGCCCTGTTCATTATTGACTGCTTGTTTGTTTTGGCTATTTTGCTGGCAACTGTAATATGTCTTTTGTAAAAATATTTCTAATTTTAGTAATAACCTCAAAGGTATATAGTAACCTCGAAAAACTCGAAGTTCCAGCAATTTTCCTTAAGGCACGATGCCATACATCACTAGTTATGAAACTTTTTTTGACCATAAGTATCATGGACCTATAGATCATAATAAAATATTACGGCTCTTTAATCAGCCATTTAATTTTAAAATTTTGATGCAAGTTTGAAAAAATATGATGATCGTGAAAACTTATGTCAAGAGTTTTGTGATGCGATAAGTCAAAATTTCACAAATTTAAAAACGTTATTATAACCATTGGCCGCGATTAGGTTTTCGAAAAGACCGGCCAAGACATTAGAAATGGCTTTGGAATTAGCTAAATAGTAAGTGTGCAGTCTACAATACTTCTAGTTGTGTAAAAAAGTTACCATTTATTTGAAATGCAAATTACAAATTATATATGTAATCGTGTCAGAACTTCCTTATAGCAGAAGCTTGATATTTAAATTTTTTTCATAAAATTTAACATGGCCATAAAGTTTGTGCACTAAACAATTCTACAAAAATTGGTTGAATTATATAAATTAAATAAAATTTGGAATAATAAGCTACAAATTCAGAAAATACATGCACTGTAATTAATATAATTACAAGTAATTTAAATGCTTTTATATTTTAATTAGAAATCATATAGTTAGATTTAATTGAAGACGAAAACTATATGCTATATTTTTATTATTTTTATGCTTACAGAGCATCCGCTTATGATGTGTATGCACCGGGAGTTATGCAGACAGCTCAGCGTGCAGCCGCACCTGAAGAAAGGGGCCCCTCACCTGTCGGCCCACGACGAGCTTCTTTCCGGGTAGCTCCCGACGATACGCCCGGTCCTCAGAAAGATTCTTCGCCAAGTCCCGATGGAGGCATGGCGCCCTCATTATTTGTTGATGAAGACAGACGCACACGGAGGAGGGGCAGTCAACTGTATGTTTATGAATATTTCATTGTATTACCTAGATATTATTTTTAATGCTATAGAAATTATCAGGAATTAAGTAATATATTTTTTATGAATTTTGTGCTGGAACTATAATCTAATTATAAACTTATAATTTTGTTAATTTGGAAATATGAACAAATAACACGCTTTTATGCACTAATTTATTAAATAATAATTTTCTCAAACGTTTCGAGACTAGGTTTCATCAGTGCGTTATAATTTAAAATTTAAAATATGGAAACCTAAGTTGAACTGGACCCTAATCCTTCCTTTCCTATCTGATCGCGTGACTATTCAATTTCAAGTGGTTTTCAAGTGGTTATAGAATTCGGACTTCGACAATCGTTGGTGTGGCAGAAGACAGTATATCGAACGACTTGTAATGAATAACAGATAATGCTAATTTGGGTTTCCATATTTTAAATTTTAAATTATAACACACTGATGATGAGATTCATATTTCCAAATTAATATATATTATCCACTCAGAATACATTTGTTATAATTTTGTGTATTAGTAGGGTAGTTAGGAGCTTGTTTTCTCTAAATCATTATATCTTGGGAAGAACTGATTATATTCATACAAATTAAAGATGGGCTGCAACTATTCCTCTACAACAGTTCTCCACAACTAATGCTTATTATTTTACAATTAATCATTTGCTAGAAAAAGTGTCTTACCTTCTGTTCGAAGTTAGTTGTAACATCTGCTGAAGCAAATAGTAACGACAAAAAACCACAATAATACCACTTATCATTTTTTTTTGTTCATTTTTCATTTTTAACAAAAATGAAACCTTGCTAAAAATAGCTGTATCACATTTTTCATGTAACACATCATACATGATATACTCTGGCCAATCTACTTCGTTTGTGTGTAATATTTACCAGAAGTTAGAAAATACCACTCTTCGGATTCAGTTGCCGAATTTATTAGTTCTGTTTACTTCAGTTTAATTTTGTTGATTTATTTTTGGCTTTTCCCTTCGCTTTTCATTTACTTATTTATATTTGTTTTTTATCGTTTTTTCCATATTTCTCTAAAAACTTTGTAAGTTCTTTTGCAGGAGTATCCATCTGTCGTTTTTCTTAATACAGCCTTTGCCCATTAAAACCAATGTGGTCTAATCTTTGATGGAAAATGAATTACTTGTAGATTGGAGCAACTCAGAGTTTACAACTTGATTTAATTTGTAATTTTTGTAGTCCAGGAAATAAAAGCAAACAAAAATTGTTGCGCATTATCAAAGATTACGAAATTTGGTGTTATTCAGATTAATTATTATTTAATATTATTTAATTAATTAGTTATTAATTCATTCAGATATATAAAATTTGAAATTAGTCGATAAAAATAGTACAAAAGTATATTTCTAGATAACACATTTTTATATTACCTGTCAAAAATGACGGACTTGCATAGTTCTGTATTTTGCGTTGGCCCGCGGGACAGTGGCTATGACAAAAATAGTGTTTGTGCGTGACAGTTTATTGGCTAGACAGGACGTTGTACATGTCCAAACGAGGCAGAAAAATATTTTAATATCGTTTGAGATCTTACCTTTCTTACATTAAGCGCCTAGCTCTCCTACTTCAACCCATACGTTCAAATATTACGATGTAATTAGATTACCCGAAGAAACTAATCAGCTTTTTACACCGTCAGTACGAATCGAATTTTGTTTGAATTACATATTTAAATCGCGCTATTTGTCTTTTTCCAGAACTTGGGCGAACAACTGTATTTGCTGTGTTATGAATTTTCAAAACATTCTATGTATCTTTTATAACTTCCCGTAGGGTAAGATATTGTAATCGTCCAAAATTCGAAATTGAAAATTTTTGCATTTCTCGATGTTTTAAAGGTTTATGAACACTTTAGCATACCTCAGAAAAATGGATGTGTGTATGGATGAATACAATTTTTCGGTCACGATTTCGGGCGCACGGATCAACCGATTTCAATGGTTCAAAAAAAAATCGATTCCTTTTGATAGGGAGATGTGCTGATTAGTTTTTGGTAAAAGCAGGTCCAGCAGTTACGGAGATAAAGAGCAAAGAGTGCAGAAAATAGAAATCGAGTTTTTGAGAGAACGGAGCATACGATTTGAAGGATCTGAAAAAGATTAGTAATGATTGGGAGAAGTGGTTATTATTTTTTGGCAAAGGCAGGCCCAGCCATTTCGAAGATACAGAGCTAAATGCGCAAAAATGGCAGTTTTTTAGGGAACTAAGCGTCCGATTTAAATGATTCAAATAACTTTCTGCTTGTTTTAACAAAATAATTAATTTTGGAAAAAAAAAATTTTGTTGCAATTTTTTTTCAACATTTTTTTTCTTAATTTTTTTTTGCGAAAATAATTCAAATTTTATTTTTAGTTCTGATTAAAGTTGTAATATATTTTAGACAAATAATTTCAACTTTGCAATACAGTTTATATAATTCTTATAAATATTAGACAATGTTACAATATTTATAATAATCTATCTGAAAACATTCAATATTTCTCGAACATTTCGTTACGGTTCGACAATTTGCCTTAAGGCACGATGCCATATACCCCACTAGTTTTTTTTTTTTGAATTCGTGTAATTCGACCAAGTACTGTCTTATCATGTATGAAAGTATCAATAAATTGTATATTCAATTCAAAACATATATTGATGATATGACATATAAGTTAACTTTTCCAGAGACTTATAATTCGGTATTCTTTTTTTTACTTACGAAAGTTCATATTTTATTTTGCTCGAAGATAAACAGAATTTTGAAAGTAATTGGAACTATAATGGATTCTTTGCCAATCCAGATATATGCCGGGTGTTATGTATTCAATGAATTGTATAAAAGCTTTTAGCAGTTCTATTTTGCTTTCATTATTATGATGAATAATAAAAATGTCTGGCTTGTCAATAATAATAAACGACTCAAACTTCGTAGTCAATGCTAAACAACCGATATGGGCGAAAAGCTATTACATTATAAGAGTCTGATAAGATTCTCTCAATGATTCTGTCTGTTCACTAGACAGTGATAAACTATGATTATAATGATAATGGAAAGACAACGAACAAAAACCACGATGATAATTGAATTATGCACATATAAGTTTAAGTTATATGCACATTTAATATGCGGTATAATTCATTTTCTAAATTAAACCTAGGTTCTAGGTATATTTCAATAAGTGAATATTAAAACTAAATAAATACAACAATAAACTAGTGGGGTGTATGGCATGGTGCCTTAAGGCAAATTGCTGGAACTTTCCGTACCGTAACGAAATGTTCGAGGAATACTGAATGTTTTCAAATAGATTATTATAAATATTGTAACATTGTCTAATATTTATAAGAATTATATAAACTGAATTGCAAATTTAAAATTATTTGTTTAAATTATATTAGAACCTAAATCAGAATTACGTTTAAGATCTGAATTATTTTCGATATACAAAAAAAATCTATTTTCTGCACTCTTTGCTTCGTAACTCCGAAACGGCTGGACCTGTCTTTTCCAAAAACTATTCAGCGCATCTTCCTATTAATAGGAATCGAATGTTTTTTGCACCATTCAAATATCCATACATACATACATACACACACACTTCCATTTTTCCTGAGGTATGCCAAAATGTTCAGAAACCTTCAAAATGTGAAGAAATGTAAAAAATTTCAATTTCGATTTTTGGACGGTTAAAATAACTTACCCTACGAAAAGTTAATAAATATAAATATTTGGAAACGAAGTGATATTAATTTACTCCTGATCGCCAGAACAAAACTGAAATGTAAACAAAATAAAATATATATAAAAATATATAAAAAATATAAAATATGTATAAAATATATGTATTTTTATTTGAGAATAGCCCTTCTGGTCACAGCTATGCAAAGAGTATATATCTAATAAGCTTTAAAGAGAAAAATAGTATTAGTATTGTATTACGTGACTTTATGTCACATAATGTGATAATTTATATATGACCTATAATATATATATATATATTATATATATATATATATATATAATTGTTATATACTTTCTTGGCTATTTTATTGAAACATTTTATGGTGATAGAGATTTCATGGCCTTAATAAACATTTCTTTTTTTTTCTAAATAGTTAAATGTCAATACTTATTCATGAAGTCGATTATTTACTCATAACACCAAGTTTATGCTACTTGCCCTAAGGCATAAGGCTCCTTACAACTAGATAAATTTCATCTTAATTTCATTTCTAACATAAATTATAGTACATGAAACTAATCTGTCGATTTTTTCTGCTCTCAATATTTTTGCATCTAGTTGGTGTGATTTCATAGGTTGTTTGTTGTTTTTTTTACAAAGTATGCATTGTTTTTAATTCAGTTTTATCTATTATATATTTTATCGCTTTATAAACATATTTGTTTTCCATGTTGGGGTCACGTCGACGTTTATCACTTTGTACACATTGCAAGCAAGAATATATCAGTTTCTAAATATAAAATGTCATTGGAAATTACGAGATGTCAAATTGAAAATTTACTAAATGGTAATAACGAAACAAAGCTGTGACTGTATTGTGCTATAAATATTCCAAAATGTTATACCAGTTTATCATAATATCTTTAATAGCATCATGTTATGGAAATATCATACGAGTACAATTACATAAAGTTAAAAGTGTTCGTACCCAATTGCAAGAACTTGGAAAGAAAATAGAGCAGTTACCATTTAGGTATGATCCTGAAAGTATTCCTGAGCCATTATCAAATTACCTAGATGCTCAGTATTATGGACGAATTACCATTGGTAATCCTCCGCAAGCATTCAATGTTAATTTTGACACAGGATCGTCAGACCTATGGATTCCGTCCCAACAGTGCCAAGTCGCAAATGTCGCTTGTTTAGTGCATAATAAATATGACAGCTCAAAATCTTCCACATACATTAAAAACGGTACCAATTGTGCAATTGAATATGAATCTGGAAGTGTTACTGGATTTTTATCTACTGACACAGTGAATATAGGTGGATTAGATATTGTAAATCAAACGTTTACTGAAGCTACGGTTGAACCAGGATTAGCTTTTGTTACCGCAAAATTTGACGGTATCCTCGGATTGGGATACAGTTCACTTTCTACCGATGGTGTAGTTCCAGTGTTTTATAATATGTTTCAACAAGGATTGATTGAAAACCCGGTTTTTTCTTTTTATCTCAACCGCGATCCTACCGCTTCAATTGCCGGCGAAATTTTACTGGGTGGATCTGATCCAGACCATTACAGTGGCGAATTTACATATTTGCCTGTGACCAAAACAGATTTTTGGCAATTTAAAATGGATTTGATTAAAGTTGGAAATCAGTCATTTTGTGTTGGTGGATGTGAGGCCATTGCAGATACTGGCACGAGACTTTTTGTTGGACCTAAGGAAGACATGCAATTATTAAATAACTTTATAGGTGCTACCCCAATAATGGGAGGTGAATATATGATCGATTGTCGCAATATGACAAAATTACCAGTAATTGAATTCATTTTAAATGGAAAAAGTTTCAAATTAGAAAAAACTGATTATATTATACGAGAAATTCGCAATCAAAAAGTGATTTGTTTGTCAGGATTTATGGGTGTAGACTTACCTTTTGAAAATGGGCTCTTATGGATTCTCGGTGATATTTTTATTGGCAAATTTTATACAACATTTGATATGGGACGTAATCGGCTAGGTTTTGCTCTAGCTAAATAATGTATATATATATATATATATATATATATATATATATATATATATATATATATGAATTGGATTACATATTTTTATATATATTGTACTAGAATTATAAACAACATACAAATTTGTTACTTTAAAACAGTTATATAGTCCACATAAACAAATTGAAAATAAAATATTCAAGAAATATCTGTTTTACTATTTTTACCTATGCGAAAATAAAAACAACATTATGTTTGTTTTCAAGATTGATTAATTAATGATCACTAATATATTCACTATAAGTATTAGAATGTTATTTTATGCCGTGTATTTATTTATTTTATTTTCATTTAAACTAATAATAGTTTACGTAATCTCGATGTGTTGAGTAATATCATATGGAATGTAGTCTTCAGATTGTTCTGCAGAAAATATTAGAACTAACACTTATTTATAATATTTGCACTTTTTTCATCATGAAACATCGATATTTTTTGGTAGTACTTAGAATGTCTAAATCGGATGCCAATTAATTGATTGAGCGTCCGTGCATGATGGTATCCGGTTTAGATGTTACGTATCCGAGAGTGGTTGTTTTGCTTCAGTCGCTTTCCTGTGTTCATAATTAATATTTGATTTGAAATATTAGTTTATTTTACTTGTATTATTTGTCAATATAAAACATTTTTAAAAACTTCAAACTTTTACTACATGTAGTAAATGAAAAACAATTAGTACATGTATTATAATTAGTTATGTACTCTCACGTTTTATGTTATCGTGTAGATAGGGTAGGGCGGGAAACAAAGGTCCAATTTGATTTTGAGCAAATGTATTGTGTAAACGAAACCAATCAAATCACCAAAATAACACATATCAAACAAATAACTATCTGAATACATTCAATAAAAATCCCAGATAATTCCAATTCCAAAAATGTTGTTTTTAGCTGTTTTTCACAAATTTGTAACCAGGTTCAATTTGCTTTATAGGCGGTGGATATTAGGTCGATCAGGAGACAAACCGGTCCAATGTCTTGTTTTTAATTTTGAAGCGTTTTCACAAAGTAATAGCTGCATTATTCAATTAATGCAAAATTTAAATTTCATGGGTGCTGAGATAAAACTATAATTAACTTTAACTTGATATTTTATCAGAAATATTCATCGACAGAGTTGGAATAACTTTTTTCTCTTGTAAAATAGCTTATTTAAACTTAATTTAATTTTTATTTGCAGTTTTTTATTTTTTACACCTTTGCCAGAATGAAGTTTAGTTTGACTTTTTTACCCTATCCAGGTGTAAGCTTTTATAGAGGTTATATAAGAAACTATTTACTCTTAAAATTAACAATACATCTTATAAGACGTATATTTAAAAATTAAATTAAGGTCTGGAGAACTGAGTAACTGCGCAATCAAAACAAATGAAACGCAAAAATATACTTTTGTTATGGATTTTTAAACATAGCTGTTTTTCTCTTGGCCGTTTATGGTACTTTGAAAATAAAGCCGGCCACAAACAATGCTCATCTCCCTATCAATAGGAATTGAATGTTTTTTGAACTCAAATCGGTTGATCCGTGCGCCCGAAAACCTGACTGAAAATTTGTATCCATACATACAAACACACTCACACACACACACATCCATTTTTTCTGAGGTATGCCAAAATCAAAACGTCGAGAAATGTGAAAATTTTCCAATTTCGATTTTCGGCCCTTTACAATAACTTACCCTACGGGAAGTTAATAAATAAATAAATAAGCTAAACAAAAAAATAAATTGATTGAATTGAATTTAAACTTGTATTGAATATTGCAAACTTGTATTAACTTTAAATTGCTCTTCTTTTCTTTTGCTTAGTTGTTTTGTAAATCTATAATTGACTCAAATAAGTGTGTATTATTGTTTACAATCTACAACTATTTTTACAAAAATTTAATAAATCTTAATACGTAAATACGACCGGTCTCAATATTGGGTAATCCGTATTAGAGTTCTAGTAATGAACTCGCAATACGGCCCATATCATCATATCACGGTCAATACGTTATAGGGGTAATATAAGTCACCTGCATATGGCCCGTTTCAATTATTATAGGGCAATCCGTGTTAGGGCTAAATTCAGGCATGCCTGATTACCCTATACAAATTCCATATTAAGGCAATCCTTTTATGGCCCCTATCAGGGCCAGGCACTAAATTCCGTAATACGGGCGCCGGAGTACATCCCCATAGGGGCCGGACCTGCGTTACAGCTTGCCCTAACAGATTTTCACTCGGGTTGCAGGAATTTCCCGTACCATAACGAAACGTTTGAGAAATATTAAATTTTTTCAAATAGATTATTATAAATACTGTAACTTTTATTATTCTTATTTTATAGACAAAATATAAGAGCTTATGAATTGGACGACGACGTTCATAATTGTTTGTATAAAAAGTAAATAAACAAAGCTCGATCAATCGGATTTAAAATAAAGGACATTGCCTAATATTTAAGAATTATGTAAATTGAATTTAATAAATTGCAAAGTTAAAACTATTTATTTGATGTATGTAAGTGAAGTTTAAAATTTTAGCTAGAATTAGAACTAAAATACGATTTATTTTCGATATTCAGAAAAAAGAAATTCTAAAAAAATGACATAAATATATAAAATTCTTTTCCGAAAAGCAATAGTTTTGTCAACACAAGCAGAAAGTTTTTTAAATCATTCGAATCGAATGCTTGGTTCTCTCAAATATTAACATTTTTGGAACTTGTTGCATCGCTATTTCGGTATGGCCTTTATCAAAAACTAATCAGCACATCTCCTTATCAATAGGAATCGTTTGCTTTTTAATTTTTCAAATCGGTTCATCCATACGCCCGAAATCGTTGACACGCATCCATTTTTTCTCAGATATGCCAAATCATTCAGAAACCTCTAAAACGTGAAAAAAAAAATATTTTTGATTTTTGGCCCATTACTATAACTTACTACGGGAAGTTGAAAAATGGATCTTGTGCTCCGCTCTACTCTATATTTAATTTGGTCAGAATTCAAAGCGTTTGAAGTGGATCGTTTTTCATGTATTTTAATATTTGCAGGCCTGACATTGCTGCGTTGCGAGATCGCGGTGCTTTGCCGCCGCCTACGCCATGGTCGGCGTCTGCGCTGGAAGACATGGAAGCCCCTCGACGGCAAGCGTCCGTTGATGGTGAAGCTATCAAGATTGTGATCCATGACGTTGATTCGGGGCCGACAATTCCGGTTGCGGCAGCCGCCAAACGGAGAGTTGTCTTAAGGCGAGACCCAGCGGACAAAACACATCGTAGTAAGTTAACGTCGATATTATATATTTCATTTGCTCTATGATTATATTATTTACTAGTGGTTCATGGCATTGTGCATTATGATAAATTTCGTTTATTTCCGGAATATTCAAAGAATAAAAATAATCAGTAACCAATCAAAATTGATCAATGATTAATAACAATTCTTTTGTTGTGTTCAAATATATATCATAACTACTATAAATTGTATAGTTTGTATTTTAAAGTTCAAATGTAATATAAGTCTCATATTTGGATGACAAACTGTATGTGTTTACTATTTTGCAATTGAATTGTGAAATTAAATTTATTTATTTTAACTGTATGTAGAACTTTAGACCTTACAAAATTTTGAAGTTTAAAGAAAATTTTAAAAAACATCAAAAATTAAAAAAAAAAACAAAAAAATAGATTTGTTAGAAACTTTGAAACCGCCGAATTCCTGCTTTTCAAAAAGTAATCATTTTTTCGCACTGTTAACATCAGCAATATGATTTTTGAATCATTCTAATTAAATATTCCGTTCTCTCTAAAACTGATATTTAGGTGGAAGTCTCCGAGTGGCGGACACCTATAAGGTTATTCATAAATAAATCAAAAAATATTTTACGAAATGTTCATTAAATTATGACTTATGTTAGATAACAAAGTTAGAAATCAAACCAAATCAACAAAAACGCAACCTTTGCTAAAAAATAATTGATACTATTAATCAAACTTTGGTAACAAAAAATTTGATTTTACAAAGTGGCTCCTAGTACCGGGCATTTCAAAATAACCAGTATTGAACACATAAACAGCTATCTCTACACTCTGGAGTGTCTGCACATGTGTGTTTGACGAAGATTCTTAGATATTGCAAAAAAAAAATTACTATTCATCTACCCTTTTGTCTGGCCCACACCGATGCTTTCAGCTGGAGCATTCATCATAAGATTTTCATTCTTTGACTAGGAAATACGAAGTATGGGGGTATGTTATGACCGTTAGCACTCAGGCAGAACAAAATTTAATAATTGGAATAAATTACGTAAATTCTCACAAAAAATTTCAATATGTTTACTGTCCGGCACTAAGGGTCAAGTCAAGTACAACTTTTATCTTTCCATACCACTCAATGTAAATGCATAAATATGCTAGAATTACTTCCATTGATATATAGGTAACGCCGTGATTTTGCGCCTAAAACAGGAAAAGGTTGCTCTCGCCGTGGCCGTGTGCGTCACAGGCAAGGCTTGGCACGTGATCATGTACCTGTGTGCCCTCCATGCCCCTTGCACTTGTATTTTGAAATGAAAAGATTTATACTCGCTTAAATAATACGTATTAAACAGAGTGTCCGATGTTTGGGCCGTCCGGCGTCAGGGAACTTTTACCTATGCATTTTTGCTCCATATCTCAAAAATGGCTGGACCTGTCTTTGCCAAAAACTAATGAACATGATTTATAGCATCTAGTCTATTCGTAAATATGGGTAAAGTAGCAATCATGAATTACAATACAATAATATTTCTTGGTCTGTCTAATAGTAGAATTGAGCTAATTACAGTATTTTGTATACTACTAAACTAAAACTAAAAGTTTTAAACGCCATTATTATTTTACTATATGTAATTACAAGGAAAGCATCTGTGTTATTCGCATGAAATATTTCTTAATTTGTAGTAGTGAATATTTTTAGAATAAATTGGTAACATAAAATTTTGAAAGTGTTCTAATTTTAGATAAATTGTGACATTTAGAACAATTGTTTTAAAAACCACTACACAACTTCATAACTATTTTATTTTAAAATGTTATAATAAATTCAATTAAAATTACATATGTTACATATGTTATTACGACATTCTTTTTTTCAATTGTTTACTTAATTCATTTAATAATTTATTCCATATTTAATGATAAAAAATTATTATGAAGTCTCAATAAAAATGTTTATACGCGGGGTTCAATAGGGCATCGAAATTTTTGAATACTTTCAATTCTGACTAGAATGTCATCTATAATATTTATAATTGACATTATCTATTAGTACTCATTTCTATAATATCTATTTCACATGACCTTTTAAAATAGCTTTTCTTTGAAATCGTGTGTATATTAATAAAAATACTTTAAAAATAATAAATAAAATGCATCATTTTTCGGATGTTTGCATCTCGTACAATAAGTTCAATATATTGAGGAGATTCAATTGAATTTTGCATTGTATTATTAAATCTTTCTATTTTATTAGATGGAATAAATACGTGCAAACACCATATCAATGAGCACCATACTCATACATTCAAATATATTACTCATTTTCGTTTAAATTATTATGTTTACCCAAAGTTATGCAGGAGAGGAGATTTAGGCCAATCGTGAGTTGAGATTTTTCTTCTAAGTGTTTTAAATTTTGTAGATATCTGGGAATCAGATCGAATTTAGAAAATGATTACAAATACATTGGCGCCAAATGGTTTTCAACTCGTAGATTAAGCAGTGCACGAAAATTTAAAATTTATTTCTTATGACATGATCTGCGATTTATTAATTATTATATCATATTAAAAGATCTACTTTAAATAAATTTTTGTTGCAATTTATTCAAGAAACAATGGGAAATTTGTGCTGCTGTAGTTGGTTGCCATGCATTATCGACATTATATTAAGCTTTTTTTTCGTAAGCAAGTTGTAAATTCACAATTTAAAACATAAAACTAGTGACGTATGGCATCGTGCCTTAAGGCAAATTGTTGAAACCTCCCGTACCAGAAATAAATATTCAAGAAAAAAAACAGTAATCAATAAATATTAATTTACGATTAATAACAATTGTTTTAACACGTTGCCGCACACTTTTAATTTGACGATCGTGCTTAGAAACACACTTTTTTTAATTGTTTATGATTGCCAGATAAAATCGAGGGTAAGTTGTATGTTTGGAAGCGAAAATGATTAACTATTATTAGATTATTAATTATTAATTATTAATAATTAGTAATATGTATTTGCGGCAACGTGTTACATTTTCAAAGTGATAATACTATATATTGTATCGCTCATATTATATAGCGACGATCTAGTCCAATGATCATTTTTTACCGCAGAATTGTATTTTTTTTTACTTTTTCCTGTGTATCGCCGAGACTGTTAGACCTGTATCTGCAAAAATGTAATCAAAATTTTATTTTGTCAATATAAGCAAAATGTTTTTTGAATCATTCAAATCGGGCGCTCCATTCTTTCAAAAACTGAATTACCGTTTTTGACACTTTTTGTCCCGTATCTTCGAAACTGCTGGACACTTCTTCGCCAAAAACTAATCAGCGCATCTTCCCATCAATAAAAATCGAATGTGTTTTAAATCATTCACATCGGTTGATTTGTGCCGCCGAAATTGTGGACGAAAAATTATATCCAAACATACACACACCCATTTTCTGAGATAAGCCAAAATGTTCAGAAACCCTTGAAATGTAAAGATATGCAAAACTTTTCTTTTTCGATTTTTTTGCGATTATCATAACTTACCCTGAGGGTAGTTAAAATATTTAAAAAATTACCTATTACAAATTACTTGATCTCTTTATATAATAACGTAAATCAAATAAAATTTAAAAAATCATACTACAATTTAACATTACTGCATCAGCAATGAACAATCTTGCTAAAATATAAGAAAATAAGATATATATGTACAGAATGTTGAGAATGATCTGCCAATGATTTAAAATTATTAATGAACACTTCAATAACTGTCATTTGCATTGTAACGTTATCAGAATTTTCAAATTATAATGAAGTTGAAAAAGTTTCATTTTAATACGAAATTCTTTGCATAACCAAAACTTTATTGAATTGATTGAATTTATTTTTATTAAATGAGCCAATCTGAATGACAAATGACATTTGCGCTGTGTAGGCGATACTATAAATACATTCTGAAGAAGATTCTAATAAAATCCTAAAGCAACCTGTAGCTTGCTCGTATATACATATATAGGAAAGCTATGGGCAGTGCTGGATTTACAGTAGGGGCAGTCGGGGCTACTGCCCAGGGCGGCAGATTTTCAGGGGCGGCAAAATTTGGATAGTGGGAAAAATGTAATCAACTAATTTTTTTTAATAACGTTTTTTATTTCAAGAAATATAGTTAACTTTTGTTAATTTATATAAAACATACTACGAATGCAATGCAAAATTTGGATTCAAATAGACGATTATTAAAATTTACTATTTTTCTTTGACTCCCTCTCCGAACATAAATTATCAAATTTGTTAACAAGTTATTATCAAATTTGGCAATTTGGCTAATATAAAGTTTCGTAAACGAGCTGAAAGTGCATTTTTGTCAGTGCCCCAGGGCGCCAAATTTCTAATTCCGGCCCTGTCTGTGATGTTATATCTTATATGGATCTATATGTATTTCGCGCTTTTGAGCCTTGTAAAATATTCTATTCAATTTTATTCATAAATATTTGGAAAAAATTAGCACTTGTTCGTTTGTTTTCATACTTTTTAATGTTACTTGTTAATTCATCTGTCAATTTTTGAAAAAACCGGGGCAAAAAATCTAAATCCGGTATAAATCATGCTATTGAAATAACCGGAGACACAAGGTGGAAATCCGGGACTGTACCGACCAATCCGGGAGGTATGGTCACCTTAATTGTAGTAGATTTACTAGACCTATTGAAATACATTTACCACACTCATTGTAGTAGATTTACTATACTCATTGTAGTAGATTTACTACAGCATTGTAGTAGAATTACTACACCATTGTAGTAGATTTACTCGACCAATCGAAATACATTTACCACACTCATTGTAGTAGATTTACTATACTCATTGTAGTAGATTTACTATACTCATTGTAGTAGATTTACTACACCATAGTAGTAGATTTACTACACCATTGTAGTAGATTTACTCGACCAATTGAAATACATTTACCACACTCATTGTAGTAGATTTACTATACTCATTGTAGTAGATTTACTATACTCATTGTAGTAGATTTACTACACCATAGTAGTAGATTTACTACACCATTGTAGTAGATTTGTATTTCAATTGTAGACCAATTGAAATACATTTACCACACTCATTGTAGTAGATTTACTATACTCATTGTAGTAGATTTACTACACCATAGTAGTAGATTTACTACACCATTGTAGTAGATTTACTCGACCAATTGAAATACATTTACCACACTCATTGTAGTAGATTTACTATACTCATTGTAGTAGATTTACTACAGCATTGTAGTAGAATTACTACACCATTGTAGTAGATTTACTCGACCAATTGAAATACATTTACCACACTCATTGTAGTAGATTTACTATACTCATTGTAGTAGATTTACTCGACCAATTGAAATACATTTACCACACTCATTGTAGTAGATTTACTATACTCATTGTAGTAGATTTACTACACCATTGTAGTAGATTTACAACACCATTGTAGTAGATTTACTACACCATTGTAGTAGATTTACTACACCCTTGTAGTAGATTTACTCGACCAATTGAAATACATTTACCACACTCATTGTAGTAGATTTACTATACTCTTTGTAGTAGATTTACTACAGCATTGTAGTAGAATTACTACACCATTGTAGTAGATTTACTCGACCAATTGAAATACATTTACCACACTTATTGTAGTAGATTTACTATACTCATTGTAGTAGATTTACTACAGCATTGTAATAGAATTACTACACCATTGTAGTAGATTTACTCGACCAATTGAAATACATTTACCACACTCATTGTAGTAGATTTGATAGACCCATTGTATTAGAATTACTACACTCATTGAGTAAAATTACTACACTTATTGTAGTAGCTTTACTACACTCATTGCAGTAGAATTACTACACTCATTGTAGTAGATTTACTACACTCATTATACTAGATTTACTATACTCATTGTAGTAGATTTACTATACTCATTGTAGTAGATTTACTACACCATTGTAGTAGATTTACTACACCATTGTAGTAGATTTACTACACCATTGTAGTAGATTTACTACACCCTTGTAGTAGATTTACTCGACCAATTGAAATACATTTACCACACTCATTGTAGTAGATTTACTATACTCTTTGTAGTAGATTTACTACAGCATTGTAGTAGAATTACTACACCATTGTAGTAGATTTACTCGACCAATTGAAATACATTTACCACACTTATTGTAGTAGATTTACTATACTCATTGTAGTAGATTTACTACAGCATTGTAGTAGAATTACTACACCATTGTAGTAGATTTACTCGACCAATTGAAATACATTTACCACACTCATTGTAGTAGATTTGATAGACCCATTGTATTAGAATTACTACACTCATTGAGTAAAATTACTACACTTATTGTAGTAGCTTTACTACACTCATTGCAGTAGAATTACTACACTCATTGTAGTAGATTTACTACACTCATTATACTAGATTTACTATACTCATTGTAGTAGATTTACTATACTCATTGTAGTAGATTTACTATACTCATTGTAGTAGATTTACTACACCATTGTAGTAGATTTAGTCGACCAATTGAAATACATTTACCACACTCATTGTAGTAGATTTACTATACTCATTGTAGTAGATTTACTACAGCATTGTAGTAGAATTACTACACCATTGTAGTAGATTTACTCGACCAATTGAAATACATTTACCACACTCATTGTAGTAGATTTGATAGACCCATTGTATTAGAATTACTACACTCATTGAGTAAAATTACTACACTTATTGTAGTAGCTTTACTACACTCATTGCAGTAGAATTACTACACTCATTGTAGTAGATTTACTACACTCATTATACTAGATTTACTACACTCATTGTAGTAGCTTCACTACACTCACTGCAGTAGCTTTACTACACTCACTGTAGTAGATTTACTACATTCGTTGTAGTAGATTTACTAGACCCTAAATCTTTTTTTTATAATAATTGCGGACTATTAGTAAGAACTTTATTATTCGATTATATGTCATACTTTTTCATCGATGATCAGTGCTGCATTTACAGTAGGGGCAGTCGGGGCTACTGCCCAGAGCGGCAGACTTTCGGAGGCGGCAAAATTTGGATAGTGGGGAAAAAATGTTATACAATGTAATCAACTAATTTTTTTAATAAAATTTTATTTTTCAAGAAATATAGTTAACTTTTGTTAATTTATATAAAACATACTACGAATGCAATGCAAAAATTGGATTCAAATAAACGATTATTAAAATTTATTATTTTTCTTTGACTCCCTCTCCGAACATAAATTATCAAATTGGTTAACAAGTTATTATCAAATTTGGCAATTTGGCAATTTGGCTAATATAAAGTTTCGTAAACAAGCTGAAAGTTTAAGAAAAATATGTTCTTCAAATCTCGAGCCCTCTTAGGACGACAAATTTGTGCACTTTCAAGCCTATAGCGCCGAAAAAAAAATTAAACTAGTGACGATTAATCACTGCAAATTACTGGAACTTCTCTTAATGAAAATTACATTTTATAAAGAGCATTAAAATTTTGAGAAATATGAAAAAACGCTCTTTAAAAAACTTTTTTTTATATGTATATTGAAATTTTTTGAAAATTATGAACTTTTTCAAAGCAATCGCGCTGCGAAAAATTTCAAAAATATTTCAAAATATAAAAAAAACTCAATTTTCAAAAATTGATTATTTTTTAGTTTTCAAAAATTGTAATTTTTTTTTTAGTTTTAATTTTTGGTACAGGAATAATATATAAAAACAATTTAAGTAACATTTCAGGGATGGGGCGGCATTTTGTCAGTGCCCCAGGGCGCCAAATTTCTAAATCCGGCCCTGGCTATGGGGCTATATGTAACGGGGATAAGAAGTAACAGGCGTTTTTCAATGGAAGCTTAAAAATATTGAAACATTTGTCTTATTGTCACAGCAGTAAGCAGAACTGTACAGGTTTTAGATAGGTAATATGAAATTGTTCTATGATAATATTTTGGTTTGCATTTTTATTATCAACTAACTTTAAATTTTACATATCTTATTTTGTTTTTTTTTTAATTTATGATAAATTTAATTTTTAAATTTATCAATCAATGAGAACGTGCAACAATTTTTGTTATTGCTGAAATGTTTAAATAGATATCTTAATTATTGTAAAAAATCACACTTGGGATTAAATGGAATAAAACCTTGGGACTAGTTGTACCATACAAGAATTCTATACAGATTCAAGTAAAAAAAATTGGTGGATTTTATAGTTTGTAAATGCGGGTAAATGTAATTTTTTTGCAGGAGTAACTACTACTACTATACCTTTTGTTTATTATGATAATAACTGTAGCTTACGTTGATTTATGATTTAAATTTATATTATAGGAGTCATTATTTTATTTGTATTAATTATAGTTGGTGTTAATTTATGGAGAATTACTTAGTAACAAGTCATTTTTTTAAATAAATAAAGAATAAATTATCGGAAGCATTACTTGCCTTAGAAAATGTTACAACTAGCCCCAAATGCGAGGTAAGTTGAAACACCTTACTTTTTCTAGAAAATGATTAATTCTGAAATAATGAACAACAGTTGTGGAATTATTTTTACTTGATTTGGCAGAGGAATAGTTACAGCATCTATCTATCATGGATTTCGAAATATATTTGTTTAAAAAAAAGCTGTTACAATCAGCCCTTAGCACCTTTTCATATTACACACTCTTCATATTTCAAAAATAAAGGTTAAATGTTGAAACACCGCTCAGGAGAGGTCCCAGGGAATAGGTAAATCGGCTTCCAAGGTTAGTGGGGGTCGGTCATAGGTTTGGACGTGATTGGGGCACTCTAAATGGATCAAAATGAAATTTTTCAAATTTCAACCCTTATTTTTGGGCCATTGCACGGGACTTCAGAATTCATTTAAGAAATCGACCCGCTCTAATATATATTTTCATATATATATATATATATATATATATATATATATATATATATATATATATTTGAGTAAGTTTTTTTAGGACGATACATCAAAGAAAAAAATCAAAGATTTATAAATTAAATATTAATTCTAAACGTTTTTCTTACATCTTACATCTAAAAATGTGTATACAGCACAAAAGTTTGCACTAACGTTGATACTCAATAATCGTAATTTTTTTCCTTTTGTTTAAATAGGAAAAATAATGGGAATTTTCTTTCACGAAAATGTAGACAAAGTTGAAGTATATTTGCAAAAAACATGTAATAGCTACGATGTCCGAGGCTTATATTTGACATTGACATTGAACAATTATATTGTGAAAAATAACCCATGTCAAAAATTCAAAAATTTGTAACTTCATAGGTGGGTGAATTGCAAAGGCCGGGGGGTAAACAGGTAAAATGTCTTATTTTAATTTCAAATGAATTTTACAAAATAATAGCTACATTATTCAACCAATGCAAAGTAAAACTTTTTTAGTACATTTTTTACACCACTGTAAATGATCATGATCTGGTATTTTGCCAAAAATATTCGCGAAGAGTTGGAAAGACTATTCGTTAATTTTATTATTTATTATTATTTATTAATTTTATCTCTTGTAAAATTGCTTTTTTACACTTAGTTTACTTTTTTATTTGCTTTTTTTATATTTTACGCATTTACCAATGTAAAAGTATAGTTGGCCTTTGTTACCCCGCCCCAGTAATAGCTTTCATAGAACTTATATAAAAAAAACTGTTGAATTTAACTAAAAAATAACAATAAATCTTATAATATACTTAAAAATTATATTAAGATCTTGTAAACTACACCAGTACTAACTGAGAAGCAAACTAACAACGAAAACAAAACTTTAGTTATGTAGTTTTAAAGTTTAAAACTACATAACTAAAGTTTTGTTTAGAATTTAAACATTGTCGTTTATCTCCTGATATCTTCTAAATAAAAGTGATGGCTGATTATACATCTTTTTCCCTCTACTGTCAAATATTGTTGTTAGAATTTTACTTATTTTTGAGATATCGGTGGTAGATCTTTTTACCCTCGGACCTTTAAATCTTGCTCTACACTATAGTGAATAGTATTTTTTATACTACGCACAATTTGCAATTACTTTTATTATTATTGAAGTAAATGTGCTGATTGAATTAAATATGCGTTGAATTGTAAAATAAGTGGGTGTAAGTGACATTTCATAATGTTCTATATATGTGTAAATAATCGACGTAATCAATAAAAAATAAATTTTATCTATTCAGATGAAATGTTAACAGAGTTTATATCGAAAATATATTTTTTGCTTTCACAAAAAATTATCAATACGATTTTCAGCAAACATTTTACGATTTAACCGACTTATAATATTTGTAATTGTACTTAATGATTTTTTATAACTCAACCACATTTTCTATAATATTTTGATCTACAGGATTTCTTGCGTCAGGTTAAGTTTTAATGTTGCATTGCATATAAACAATTAATAAAACTATAATATGAGGTAGAGCGAAGAATAAAAGTCCAATTTGACTTTCAGTAATTATAATGCTTAAACTAAATAAACTACATGGCAATACTTAGCATGTATCAAACGAACAACTATCGCGCTATTTTTGTTAAAATTCTGAGTTATCTCCTAATCATAGAAATATGGTTTTTGACAATTTTTCTAAAATACGTCATTTTTTCATTTTTGCCGGATGAGCGGGGAAAGTAGAAACAGCCAATGGGCTAACGGATTCAACATCTTTTTCTAATTTTAAAACAAATTTAGAAAACAATAGCTAAATAATTCAACCAATGTGAAATGCAAATTATATGGAAATATTTTTTACAAAGACTTGATTGTATTAACAAATTAAAATACATTTCTTCCAAAATTCCAAAGTGTTCTTCCGAACAATCGTGCGATATAATAACACAAACGAATTATATTGATTGAATTCATTACGCATATAGAAGAAAAACCATTTACGAGGTAGATAAATTTTATTACGTCTAGACTGTATGAGTTTTGTTACAAAAATATTTTCTATTGGTAAAACAATCAAGATAAAATACCACACACGAGTACAAAAGTACAAAGTTCTTTGGGTAAAAGCTGAATTGAGGCAAAGTAAAAACACTATGTTTTCTTCAGATGACGTAAAATTGAATTGTTTTAAATTTCTATTTGGAAAACATTAATTTATTCGAATGGGGTATCATGGCACAGCGTAAAGCGTACTATTCGATAAACAGCAAATCCAGGGTTCAAATTCTTGCTTCGGTCTGATATCAAGCAGCCGTCTTCGATATTTGTAATAAATTTTTAACTTCCCGTAGGGTAACTTAAACGTAACGGGTAGGGTAAATTTTAACATTTCTTCACGTTTTGAATGTTTCTGAACATTTGAAACACCTCAGAAAAAATGGTTGTGTGTGTATGTATGTATGGATACAATTTTTCGTCCGCGTTTTCGGGCGCACGGATCAATCGATTAGAATGGTTAAAAAAAACATTCGATTCCTATTAATAGAGATGTGCCGATTAGTTTTTTTCAAAGGCAGGTGCGGAACTCATCCGAACCCAGCCATTTCGGAGAAACGGAGCAAAGAGTACAGAAAATAGAAATCGAGTTTTTGAGAGATCGGAACATCCGATTTTAATGATACAAAAAACATTCAATTTGTAATGACGGGGAGAAATGGTGATTAATTTTTGGCAAAGGCAGGTCCAGCTCTTTTGGAGATTCAGAGCTAAATGTGCAAAAAATGGCAGTTTTTGAGAGAACTATAAGCGTCCTATTTTAATGATTCGAAGAACCTTCTGCTTGTTTAAATATTTGCTTTCGGAAAAAAAATTTTTTGTTTAATTTTTTTTTTCAATTTGTTTTTCAACTATTTTTTTTTTCTATATCGAAAATAATTCAGATTTTAATTGTAATTCTGACTTAAATTCTAATATACTTTAAACAAATATTTTCAACTTTGCAATTCAGTTATTATATTTCTTATAAATATTAGGCAATGTTATAGTATTTATTTATAATAATCTATTTGAAAACATTTAATATTCCTCGAACATTTCGTTATGGTACGGGAAGTTCCAGCAGCTTGCCTTAAGACACGATGCCATACAACGAAAGAACTTTTGTTATGTATTTTAAATATGGCCGGATATATTGTTGAAAAATTCTTACCCACGGACTGTGATAAAATACATCTAATTTTTGTCTATTTCAAACAACATCATTCTTAAGTGAATGAAATGGTATCTAGACTACGTCTTGAATGAAAAAATTTTAAATTCAGATTTCAAATTCACTTTACAGATTTTTGCCTTCTCATCTTCCATTTTTTTTCTCTCTTTCTCTAATATTTATTGCAAGGGTGCAGATATACTTCAGCACTCATGAACAATAAAAGCAATCAATGACAAGGCTAGATCGTGGGATGCTTGCACGGATCATTAAACAATTCGTTAAGAAAACACTCGCGTTTAACAGAACTTTACAAAATTAAATATATGTTTTTTTATTTCTTTCGGGTGTTTCTTGATATCGTGAATAGAAAAGAACTAAGCAAAATACCGCGGAAACTAAACAATCGATGTTGAAGGGAAAAAGTTTCCACTGTATGTAGGAACATTGGTTCTACTAACGTATCTAATATGTTTCACAAAAATTATTCTGAAATGAAACAGAGTGTGTTTAAGTTTAAAGTTTTCAAATGATATTTATAATATGATCATATCAAGCCGTTTCCAAGATACGGATCAAAAAGTGTCAAAAATTGTAATTCTGTTTTTTTTTTAATTAACGAAACGAAGATCCAACTATTTTTTTTGTGTAGGTCCAGCAGTTCAATAAAAAAAGTAAACTAGTGGTGTATGGCATCGTGCCTTAAGGCAAATTGCTGGAACTTCCCGTACCATAACAAAATGATCGAGGAATATTAAATGTTTTGAAATAGATTTTATAAATATTAAAACATTATCTAATATTTATAAGAATTATATTGTGGGAGTCGTAATGATTATGATAATATATTAAATTAGAAACTCCCAACAATAAAAAAATATAAATTTATTAACTATAAAAAATATTTCGATATCAAAAATATACATGACATGTCCTATTGTTTTTTACAAATCAAAACCAGCCTGCTTGATATCGCCACACACTCCCTGCCCAGTGTTGATCTCACAGTTTAAAAAAAAAATACAGGGAAACACGTTATAAAAATGTGGTGGGAAAGCAGATTATAGCAGACCAGTGTTGTAATACTGGTCAATTACAAATTTCCATGTTTCGTCAGCAGATCCACCGTATGTGGTGATTTGACCTGCCATCAACTCCATATTCTGCATAATGTTCTCGATCTAATGGGTATTAGTTATATCAGAATAACTTAATGTTTAGAATGCATAATTTATGGGTACAGTTTCCATTTCTGCAAGCGTTGCATTCGTATCTGATGAGTTCCGATCAGAGAAAGAAGTTGGCTCTTTATCCAAATCAGGATCATTGGTTTCTTTGACATAAGAGTCCAGAATTGTGGAATCCAATAAATTATGTCAAATTTTGTTTTGATTCGTCGTTGTCACCGATAATGGGAGGTAGCATTATAAGACGATTTGTTGAGTTAACAGAGAAAGAGAGGTTGAATTGCATTCCAATGAAAAGTTCAGGCTCCAAATTATTTTTTCTGTCAGCAATAAACACTGAGGTCTGGGTATACCAAATGAGTAACCTCGGAAGTCTGATCCAGATAGTAAGTGCGTTAACTATGATGGATTGGACTGGACATACCTTATAGGTCGTCACTGAAGACCAGTGATTATGGTGCTGCGTCAAAATCAATTTTTCTTAAATCTTCGAAAAATAAAACTCCTTTATCTTCATCTCCATCGTCGTGAGTCACCAATGTGGGAGTCGTAATGATTATGATAATATATTAAATTAGAAACTCCCAACAATAAAAAAATATAAATTTATTAACTATAAAAAATATTTCGATATCAAAAATATACATGACATGTCCTATTGTTTTTTACAAATCAAAACCAGCCTGCTTGATATCGCCACAATATAAACTGAATTGCAAAGTTGAAATTATTTGTTTGAGGTATATTAGAACAGAATTACAATTAAAATCGGAATTATTTTTTGAAAAAGAAAAAAAAATGAAAAAAATGAAAAAAAATAGAAACAATTTTTTTCCCCCAAAAGCAATTATTTTGTTGAAACAAGCAGCAAGTTCTTTGAATAATTTAAATCGGATACTTAGTTCCCTCAAAAACTGCCATTTTTTGCATATTTAGCTTGCAAAAAATAGCTAGGAATCGAATGTTTTTTGAACCATTCAAATTCCGTGCACCCGAAAACGTGGACGAAAAATGCGGACATACAAAACACACACACATCCATTTTTTCTGAGTTATGCCAAAATGTTCAGAAACCTTCAAAACGCAAAAAATTTCATTTTCGATTTTCGGCTCATTACTATAACTACCCTATGGAAAGTTAAAAAAAGCTTTTTAGCGGTCAAAATAATCATTAGACATATGCACATCAAATTATTATATATTTTATAGAGATTTTAATAATAAGTATAAATTTTGATTATATTTTCATGGGTTCCGTACTTTTTAAAGAGACGCAGACGCCATACACAGCGACGCGCTTCGATATTTCATTTCTAAAACAGCTACGCTTTGAAAGATAGTTCAGAATTTAAAAAAAATGGAATATAAAAAATCAAAATATTTCATAAACGTCAATTTTTCTCAAAAAATTCGAAATTCTCCAAAATCTATTTCTTACAAAATTTTCAAATTTTTTCAAAGCTTTTTCAAAAAAAATAATTTTTGGTACGGGAAGTTCTAGCAATTTGCCTTAACGCACGATGCCATGCACCACTAGCTGCAACTTGTATTAGGACAAAATGGCTCTTGCACCTAGTTACTTTTCAATTTTAGTAATTATACACCGCGTGTCTAACTTCCAGATTTACGAAGGGTCGAAAGTCGAGCTGCGTTATAATTTTTAATTACAGTTTTAATGACTGAGACCGTTGCGAACATGAGATTAACATAAATATATTTTGTTTCAGCGAGAGGCTTTGGAATGCGCGTGGTTGGTGGAAAAACAGGAGTTGATGGGAGACTTTTTGCGTACATCGTATGGACTGTTCCCGGAGGACCAGCGGACAAAGGAGGTTTGCAACAAGGAGACAAGGTACACCGAATCAGAAACTAGCTTAGAAAATTATTTGACACATATATGCAAATAATAATACTGGAGTACTTCAAGATTGAGCAGAATATGCTTGTCTTTTTCTATTTTTTTTTTTTTGTTTTAACTCTTTTTTATTTAGCTATCGGAAATACTAATGCCTAAGAAGAACTCCAATGAGATCTTCTCATTTTAACAATTAATATAATAATATTATATTATACCTAATCTAAGACTAAGTCTAAAAGCCAGTGACGTTTCAATCTCCTTATGCTAAAAGGTTGAGTAATGTCAACTATTGATGGGTTCGAATGTGAGTCCAGTTTGCGTTTGTATTTTTCCTTAAATTCTTTGAACGTTAATTGCACCGTTTTCATGTTGAGGTCTCTGTAAATGGTTTCATTTGTCACGTACCACGGAGAATTAAGAATTGTACGTAAAATTTTTGACTGAGTTCTCTGCATTATAGCTATATTTGATTTGTAAGCACATCCCCAAAGCTTAATTCCGTAGGTCCAGTTTGGTTTATTGATTCATATAGCAGCAACTTATTTTCAACAGGGAGCTTAGACTTTTTACGCAGTAGCCAATCATATACTTTCATTTTGATCATTATTCACTTGAAGAATAATATAATAATGCAAAATGTATTTATAGAGATAATTACTCACTTGCTCTAGAAATGTTTCATACATTATATTTGACACAAGCTGAATATTCTCAATAATAAACTTTTACAATATTTCGGATGTCTTCTTTACTTTTTTATAATCCTTACAGGATATCAAGCTTTTAATAATATGGGTATAAAATGACAGTTTTGTAAACCATGTAGATTTACGATGTAAAATTTTTTCAGAGGACAAAGCATCCGATTCTAATGCTTCAAAAAAAGGTTTTACTTGTGAAGAAACGATTAGTATTTAGATTTTAATTTGTAGATTTGGATTTTAATTTTAATTCTACCTAAAGTTTACTTTCAGTTCATATAATTCTTCGAAATATGATAATATGAGTCAGCTTTTTGAAACTCCGCTTGATCTAGTTTTGTTTACTTCATGTAAGCATATATAAACGTCGTCGACCAATTTATTAGCTTTTAGAATTTGTCTATTTATGATAATCTATTTGGAAGCATTTAATGATTCTCGAATATTTCATTACGGTACAGAAAGATCCAGCAATTTGCCTTGATGCTAATGTGATGATAATAATTAAAAATATTCATCCCCTTGTAGAACAATATTTTTGATTCATTGACAGGCTTTGCTAAAGATATTGAATATAAGGGTGATCACCATAAAAGTTGCCATTCAACAAATATGACCGTAAATATAAAATGGATTTTTGTGATAGATTAATCTTCTAGTATTTCTATTAAAATCTTGTATACAATTTTGAGCAATTACTTAATCATTTGCAACTAAAGCTATAATTTATTATAGCTCCTTCTAAAATTTCGAAAAATTATCAAAAATCATAGAAAATTTAAATAATTATATTATTGAAGAATCTGAAAAACTTTCAATTTGATAATTTTTTTTTTACAGTAATCAAAATTTTTATCGATATTTATGAATTTAGAATTTTAGATTATTGATTATTTTGTAGGATAAGTTATAGCAGTCGCAGGTTTCTGAATATTTTAGCATGTTTTAGAAAAAACAGTTGTAGGTATGTCTGTTAGTGCGGACAGATTACCGTAAAGATCCAACGGTTTCCGAGATTGTTTTCCGAAAAAGTTTTTAAAAATTAAAAAAATGATAATCGGTACGGGAAATTACAGCAATTTGCCTTGATTTAATTTATTTAGAATCAATTAAATTACTCATTAAAAATATTATTTGGAGAATCATATAACTGGATTTCAGGTGCTCGAATGGGGTGGAGTGTCACTTTCAGATCGAACATTTGAAGAAGTATGTGCGGTAATGGATCGTACAGGCGACGTGGCGGAACTGCTCGTAGAGCATGCAACTGATTTTTGCATGCGCGATTTGCTAGAGGATGCGCCTGGGCCAAGGAAAGGTCAGCAGCAACCCCAAACAACCGGCGCGCCGGAAGGTGCTGGCGGTTTAGTAATAGGTAAGTTGATAGCCTTTTTTTAATATATATATATATATATATATATATATATACATGTGTGTGTATGCAAGTATAAATCATTTTAAACAAATTTTATTTTTGATAAAATGGCGCAGTGTAATATTTCATCAATAGTAAACACAGTTTTAAATTTCATTTTCTGAATCTAGTTATATAATGTAAACAACAGTGTGTTTTAACAACTACTGTATCGTTGCCAATTATAATCACTTTTACAATAATTTTAGAATTATGTGGGTTAACGGTCGGATGAACTCATTGTTTTTGTTTATAAAGTAATGCATGATAAATAATATATTTTTGATATTGGTAATTTTGAACAAGTCATGGGAGCCTTTTACTCAACATGTGGTCAATGCAAAGAGCAAAGTTTTGTTTGCACAATGATGGGAGTCATTGGATCAACGTTGTTTTTTAACCTAGCTGCAATAAAAATTGTGAGGCTTTAAATTTGATAATAAAAAATGGTTCATCAAAATTTATTGAAAACTGTTTAAGTGATTCAACATGTCTATTGATTACATATAAATGGCGCTAAATAACTAATATTTTGGCAGAAGGTTGTATTATTTTTATAATATAAGCAAACAAAATGAAATATATTAATTTTATCATTTTCTCTAATCTCGTTCTAAAGTGCAATAATATTTTGATGCTTATTGTATTCAGTCTGAAACATGATGTTTTATATATTCAATTCATATGTTTTATAAAAATAAAAAAATTTAACAACTTTTGAATAAGATGATCAATGTCTCTTTTATCAACAGTTGATGAAGTTTGCGCAAGTAGTTATTGATTTTAACAATAGTTAAATGGTATTGAACTGAATTTATTAAGAATTTATCGTAACAAAAATGAAACTATAATAAAACTCGAAATATAACTTAACCTGAACTAATTTGCATCCCGAAATGGTTCAGCGAATAAATTGGAAATCATTAATAATAATATTTCATTAAACTGTTAAACCGCTGTAGGTTTATGATATCTATTATTTCAATCATTAGATTGACATTGTAATGAAAGTCTTTAGAATTAGTAGAATTATTCACTTTATTAAAAATAATGTTTTTATGTATTTCAATTAATTTTTAGATACTGCTTATATTCAATTCAAATTACAACGAAAAAGTTTTTAGCACAATATCAAATTTTGTCAACAATCTCTAGGTGCTATGTAAAAAATATACATAATATATATATTTTATTTATTTTGTTTTCGTTGATTACATCTTGAATTTGTAATACTTGCTTGACTAGTTTAATTACACTTCGTAGCTTAATTCTTCCGTTATCGTATAAGAATGAAAATTAAACAAAACAATTGTAAGTCTTTATCCATTTCTCGTGAAGGATTAAAGTATTCCGAAACTTCAGAAGACAAAGTTTCAACTGAAATACAAACTTTTAGCAACTAAACGAACGTCCAAATTGTAGTAAACCCGCACGATTTCCAAGTTAAGAAAAACTTCAATCGTTGATGCTCAGAAAGAAAATTTTGAAACTGACTTTTTATAAATTTGGTTATAATTACGTATAAACTACGTATGCTTTGGCAGAAGTTATGATTAGTTGCTTAATTTAAATAATATATGTATATAGCGTGTCCCAGAACTCAACGTCAATCCGAACGGAGTGATAGTATTGATTGTAATTATCTTGAAAAAAAATTTAACTAGTGGGGTGGGTGGCATCGTGCCTTAAGGCAAATTGCTGGAACTTCCCGTACCGTAACGAAACGTTCGAGGAATATTGAATGTTTTCAAATAGATTATTATAAATATTGTATTATTGTCTAATATTTATAATAATTATATAAACTGAATTCCAGAGTTGAAATTATTTGGTTTAAAGTATATTAGAACTATAGTCAGAATTAAAAATAAAATTCTGAATTATTTTCGATATACAAAAAATTAAAAAAAAAAAAAAAAAAAAAAAAAAAAAAAAAAAATGGTACAAAATTTTTTTTTCCAAAATTAATTATTTTGTTAAGACAAGCAGAAAGTTCTTTGAATCAATTGAATCGGACGCTTAGTTCTCTCAAAAACTGCCATTTTTTGTACATTTAGCTCTGTATCTCCGAAATGGCTGGGCCTGCCTTTGCGAAAAACTAATAACCCTTTCTCCCATCATTACTAATGGATTTTTTTTAGATCATTCAAATCGGATGCTCCGTTCTCTCAAAACCGATTTCTATTTTCTGCACTCTTTGCTCCTTATCTCCGTACTGCTGGACCTGTCTTTGCCAAAAACTAATCAGCTCTTCTCCTTATTAATAGGAATCGAATGTTTTTTTAAACCATTCAAATCGGTTGATCCGTACGCCCGAAAACGTGGACGAAAATTGTATCCATACATACATACACACACACACACACACACACACACACACACACACACATCCATTTTTTCTGAGGTATGCCAAAACGTTCAGAAACCTTCAAAACGTCGAGAAATGTAAAAATTTTCAATTCCGATTTTCGGCCCATTACATACTTACCCTACGGGAAGTTAATTAGCAAGTATTAAATTTATCGACGACTTGAAGAAATGTATTCTCATTAGTTGTAATTGATATGAAGACTGCTAATTAAAATGAACACATCAACATTTTTGCATAAAAATGCGAAAAGCATTCATTAGATGGATTCCTCAATTGCAAGAGCTGTGATTGATAAAGTGGCATCAGTAATCGTTCATATAAAGGTTAAGCTAAATCATGCGATTTACTTAAACAAGCGTTTGAAATGTGAGGATAAATGCATTGCAATGTACAGTTCATTAGGCACATAGGTAATACTCGTTTTAAATTAATGAAGCTTAAAGGTTTCGATCTATAGAAAAAGAACATAACTATTGAAAGACATAAATTTCTACATTTAAAGTGAAACTGGAAAATCATTTGTAGAGACTACTAATATATATTTTACTATCATAAATAAGTGAAAAGAAATGGTATATATTATATGTTCGCCACATGTAAATATTGATATAACTTCATTTATCCTTTTTAAAAAAAATCTATTGCGCTTCAAACGTAAATTATTTGTCGAATGGTATACATATATTTAAGTCATTCTATCTATGTTTGTATTTAATAATTGTATGTAGGAGAGCTGGTGGAGAACTAGTATTAAAAAAAAATTGACTCGATTGACCCGTAAACCGACTTCGACTTTCAGTTCCTTCTTCTTCGTATTTCCTCTTCTCGCGTAAATCATCAACCATCTGCATTCTTCTTCTTCCCAGTCCCTTCAGTCCTACTTTACCTTCGACTACGACGTGTAGGAGTCACTTTTTTTTGCAGAATGGGTCCGATCCAATTTCCCTTTCTTTTCAGGATCGTGCTCAGTAGAGTCTTTTCTTTCGCCCACTCTACTCAGGACTTCGTTATTTGTTATCTTGTTCGTCCACTTCAACTTCTCCATTCGTCTCCAACACCACATTTCAAAACTCGCCAGATAGTTTTTTGTCAACTTTTCTTAAAGTTCATGTTTCTGATCCGTACAGAGCTTTATTAGTCTCTTTCAGAAATCTAGGCTCAGTTTGTTCGTCAGTTAAGTAGAATTTCTTCTTCGTGAATGCCGCCTTGGCGCTTGCAATCCTTGCCCTGATCTATTCTCGTGCAGTTTCCATCTCTGGTCAGGAGGCTTCCCAAGTACGTAAAGTGATCCATGTCTTCAAACTCTCGATTTCCTACCGGTATCCTCAAGGACTCATTGATATTCTCATCACTTTTGACTTATTGATGTTTTTTATATTTATTTGAACAGCGATCAGAACTTATGGGTTCTATGAGCTGTTATGATTAATATCTTACAAACTGCGTTTGTTTTATTATAGCTGGCAACCCAAACAGTTGTCTCATCTCTATGTGCTGAATTTTTATTATTATAATTACTGTAATAGTGATGCATTTAATTGGTGCAGCAATGCCGAGCAAGGGCTATTTTCACTTGGAAACATATTGTTATCTATATTTCCAAGTGAAAATCGTTGTCACTGCTGCCTGACAACAGGCTGCTCGAAGTGGGTATCGAACCGGGACGCCTGATCCAGCTCCAGTCGTTCTAGCCACTTACTTACAAGCGGGACTTCCATTCCGTACCGTCTACCTACTTCGACGGTTTTGCTCATCATGTTCTGTAGCTCGGTTTGGGTTTTCGATATCACCACAAGATCATCTGCGTACTTTATGGTGGTGATTTTTCTTCCTCCTAGCGAAAAATCACCTGCGTCCTCAAGTGTATCGTTGACGAGCCTTTGCCATAAAGGTTGAATAGGATCGGTGACATGCAGCATCCTTGCCGCACTCCTCTACCTATTTCAACTTTTGTATCTCCTTGGTTCACTCGAACCTTTGCTTTCTGCACCATATACAGATTCCGGATCAGTGTTTACACAAATAGATTTAAAAACTCTCAAGTGTATAAATCCTCATCCTCCTAATTACCATCGAGACATCTGTCCAACATTTTTCTTAGTATTCAAATAAACTTTGGATTATTTATTTTAATGCCAGCAATTTTATAGATATTTTTAAAAAAATCAACAAATGTTTCTGCCATCTCGGGATCTAATTTATCACATTATACATTTGGCTTTAGTTGGCTCACTTTAATTCACTTTGAACTCCAGTTTCAGATTTTTTTTGTTCGCCTCTTCTTATATATTTTAATTAAAAGGATTGTTTGGCAATTTAAATTACTTGAAAATATGTATTATCAGATTATCTCAATGAAAATATGTACTTCAAATAAGAAATCGCAAACAAAATCACCGAAGAATATGTTAATGAAAACTCTGCTGTTTAAACCAAATACCGTCTATTATTGCAAGCTAAAAGCTTTTTAGGCAATGGAAAAAAAAATTAAATAGTATTTTATTTACTACGTAACTGCATAAAATCTGAATTCGCATTTAACAAATTTTGTATGCAATTACTTTAATATAAAATAAGAGTAATCCGATTTTTGTGCTATATAGAACTATCATGTTAATTAGATAATTATAGGAGACAAAATTATATATAATATATATATATATATATATATCTTTATATATAAAAATGGATCGCAAAATGTGTTGGTAAGCGCATAACTCAACAACGCCTGGACCAATTTGACCAATTATTTTTTTTAAATGTTTGTTGAAGTCCAAGGATGGTTCTTACGGCGAGAAAAAATCGAATAATTGCCGGGAAAACCCTAAAAACAGCCCTTTTCTTTTATAATCGAGTGAGCAACGAAATTTGTAGAAAAAACAATGATCTATGTCATGACATTTTGTGTAGTTTTTGATAATCTAATTTTTAATATATTTATATAAACATAGAAATATCTTTCTATTAATTAACGAGCTATATTGGCAGCCAAAAACATTGATGTAAATGAATTAAATTTCATAATTCAAGAACAAATTACAGGCGACTCAATTGATTCGGCAGCTAACCAAGACGATCCACCGGAGTTTTTAAACTTGCTGGATTTGCTAGGATTGTCACCTCACAATCTTCAATTAAAGGTTGGATCGGCAATTATAATGTTGCGAAATGAAATGAAACCCATGTTTCTCACATTGAAAATAGTATTATGTCTGTTCCCGTATTGGAAAACCATCAGTAATCAAACAAAAAACATCGTTTATCACAAAGCACTACAATGAAAATTGAACTGATTTTTGAATTATGATTTACATGATTAAAATTACTTACTTTTAAATGTTTATAGTGTTTTATTTAATTATTTTTAATTCATGCCGAATTATTACCAGGGTGACGGTTCTGTTCAGGATAATTTTTTGCAAAGAATAGAAAAAAGGTAGGAACAAAACACCGCCAAATTACAATTTTTTTTTGACAGGGCGAAGTCTGTCGGGTCGGCTAGTATATATATATATATATATATACAAAATTATATATAGAATAAATTAATCATGGGATTAATAAAACATGAATGAAGCTGAAAGCAAAAGTTATTTGAAATAAATAAAATATTTAATGCTCCTACGGTCAGAGGTCATGACAGGTCTGATTTAAATTTTGGAATTCTTACAGTCGAATCCCAAAAAACATACAAAATATTTAAAGCATTATAATAAAGTATATATTTAATCATGATGTTTATTAAGAAGTGTAAAGAAAATTATTGAAGTTCGATTTTATCATTTCAGTTCAAGGTTCATCCACACATGGAATCGAAAGCGATGTGTGTTACTAACCTTTGCAAAATGCATCGCAGTATTTATTTTTCAAAATGCAATTTTAATTCTAAGAATAAATTTTAGTTTATATTCAGCATTCATCGTATCTATTTTTCTTTGAAAGCGATTGACAAATAATATTGAAAATAATATGAAGAGCATGTTTCTTAAAATATTCCAATATCAGACTTCATACTAAATGTACGTTACTCAAATAATCTTTTATAAATAAATCAAAATAAAATTGAAGACTTTGCCGAACATACTTATAGAAAACAAAACAAAAGTTAAATAAAAAATTTGCTATCTAAATTAGTTGAATAATTATTAACGCTCCAAATTCAATTTACCAGGAATTATTTTTTTAACTATAAAATTTATTTCATTTGCAAATCAAATTGCAGCTCGTAATGAATAGAGAAACAGTAATGTTCTATACAGAATGTATCTATTTTTAATAAATTACGTGGATATTCTTGCCTTTATATCAAGACATATTTTGTTGACGAATGGCAATAAATAATTGCCAAATTCTATTTATTACTATACATAATGATTATTTTATAAATTAAAAATCAGCTATTATAAAGAAAACCACACTTTTGTGGGATACATACAGTATTTGGCCCATTTTTCTGGTATCATTTTTAAATATCCAAGGGGAAAAAGCTCAACTATCATCAAATAAAAAAATAGCTCAACTTTAAAGGATACACAGATGAATTTATTAGCATAAAAAATTGCCGAACTTTTTCACACGTTGTTCGTGAAAATAGAATTTTTCATCCTTATAAATAATAGTTTCTTTCGGTCAAAAAAATAATTTTAACATCTAAAATTTGCCGAGTTTGGCCATCGTAAAAAGTATGGGCGTTAGAATTTTTAATAGCGTTGAATATTTTTTAATATATTTAAATTTAGTGAACTAATACAATTAAATTCACTGACCTGATCTGATCCTTTAGCTCTGCTAAAAATATTCAGTTCACCAGCCATCTTCTGATGCCGATTATACTTCAAATTCTATATCACACCATCTTGAATACCTAAAATTGGATATATTTGTTATTGAAACTTAAACTGTTTATTGTTATTAAATTGTTGCATGTTATTAAAACTAAAAACAAAAAAAACATGTAGCTGGTTGATTTATATAACTTGATGAAAGTAACATTAACCATTGGCGCAAAAGACTTTCTGTCTGATTTTTGTATTCTATAAAAATTAATATGGAAAATATTATAGACCTTCAATTTTATCTTTTACTAATAGCAATTAGAATTTACTAGTTCTATAATCTTGTCATATATAATAACTTTTTAACGATGTGACTTTTTAGATGGCAACCCAATGGCTGGGTTATCTCTTTTTGTAACGACTTTTTTTCAGATACAGCAATGCCGGCTAAAGCATCGATTATAATTAATTTCCCGTAGCGCAAGTTACAGTAATCGCAAAGAAAGGAAAATAAAATGAAAACAATTCTAAATTATCAAAAAACCAAATTTAAAAAAAAAAAACAATTTTTTATGAATATGCACATAAGTTGTTTGTAGAATATGCTCGTCGCCCAATTTAAAAAAGCACTTGTAAGTTTACACTGTGTATATTTATAATAAATAATGCATTTGAAATTATTCAAAGCAATTAATTACGGTACGGAAAGTACCAGCAATTTGCCTTAAGGCACAATGCCATGCGCCCCACTAGTTATCACCTTGAACGGAAATCCGTCATTCATGCCAAAAAATAAAAACAAATGTACATTGTATATTAAAAAAAAAAAAACATATTTTAATAAATTTATTTTCATAAGAGAAGACATATTTTCAATATTTTTATACAAAGTCAAGAAAACTATTCTTAACTATTACATTTAAAAAGTATCATGGTTAAGTCTACTCCACATATCTTCTAGTATAATTAGTGCTGCTTCGAAAGACTTATCATCACCATGCTGTTTATGAAAAGCGATTGAATCTTGATCGGTTCTTCCCTTGCAGATAATATTTAAAATTTTATAAGGTAAGGCATAGGATTTCTGACAGTAGAAGAAAGTATGACTTGTCCGATGCCATTACCCGAATTTACTCCATAATGGGAAGCAAAATCCACCAATTCCAGGTCGAATGAAAAAGTCAAGCCTCTTCGTTTTTACGAGTGTGGTTAGATGGAATTTGACGTTCCGATCGATACGCCTTCATGTTGGTGAGCCTTTCGCGCATTGTTTTCATCCGATTAGGAACTGCGATGAGGTGAGCAACCAAGGTGGGGATCTGTGGCTGCTGCAGCTTCGTAAATCCATTGAAGGACGACGATTCCCTTTTTCAAGTCGTCCAAAAAATTTATTTAATTTCGGCTTCGAGGTCCATCAACATAATGTCCACATCATAGATTAAAGTTAGAATACTTTAACACAAGATGCTGATGAGATTGTAGCAATGTTTTAATAACTTTAAAAAACTGGTTTGAAATATAAATTTATAAAACATGTATAAAATATTGACGTAGTGTCTACTTTCTATTGTTTGCCATTTTGTTTTTTACTATAATATTTTTATTAGCATAGTTACCAAAAAAAATATATAATAGAAAACAAAAGAAAGTGAACACTACGTCAATATTTCATACAGGTTTTATAAATTTATATTTCAAACCAGTTTTTTAAAGTTATTAAAACATTGCTACAATCTCATTAGCACCTTGTGCTAATTAAAGTGTTCTAACTTTAATCTATGATGTGGACAGTATATTGATGGACCTCGAAGCCGAAATTAAATAAATTTTTTGGACGACTTGAAGAAGGTAATCGTCGTTCTCCATTGGATTAGTAAAGCTGCAGCAGCCACAGATCCCCACCTTGGTTGCTCACCTCATCGCAGTACCTATTCGGATGAAAACAGTGCGAGGAAGGCTCACCAATATGAAGGCTAATCGATCGGAACGTCAAATTCCATCTAACCACACTCGTAAAAACGAAGAGGCTTGACTTTTTCATTCAACCTGGAATCGGTGCATTTTGCTTCCGACTTTGGAGTAAATTTAGGTAATGGCATCGGACAAGTCATACTTTCTTCTACTGTCAGAAATCCTATGCCTTACCTTATGAAATTCCCAAATCTTATCTGCAAGGGAAGAACCGACCAAGATTCAATCGCTTTTCATAACCAGCATGGTGATGATAAGTCTTTCGAAGCAGCACTAATTATACTAGAAGATATGTGGAGTAGACTTAAACCATGATACTTTTTAAATGTAATAGTTTTTAATAGTTTTCTTGATTTTATATAAAAATATTGGAAATATGTTCTCTCTTATGAAAATAAATTTATTAAAATATGTTTTTTTTTAATATACTATAAACATTTGATTTAATATTTTGGCATAAATGCCGTATTTCTGTTTAAGGTAATAAAAACGTATTTGAACTATAATAAAATTTATCTTCATTTTTGCTGAAAATCTTGTTAATTTTAAGTTTGTGGCAAAATATACACCGAGTGGCTAACTGAAAATAAACTAACAATTAACATAGATAAAACAAAATACATATATTTCAAACATAGAAAAAATACTGAAAACACTAAACTAAAAATTGAAGTAAATAATAGAGCAATAGAGGAAGTGGAAAGCATAAAATACTTAGGACTGATAATAAATGAAAAACTGACATGGACAGACCATATAAACAAAATAAAAAGAAAGATAGGAACATTAACAGGGGCATTGAAAAGGATCCACTCTTTCGGCAAAAAAAATAAAATACTAATTCTTAAAACGCAAATAATACCTATAATTTTATATGGCATAACAACATGGAGCCAAACAACTAAAGCAAACCTAAATGACATACAGAGAATAATGAATAAAGCCATAAAAATAGCATATAATTTACCACATCTAACACCCACCAAATACTTGCAGAGAGAAACAAATAATCATTCACTAAATAACATAATTAAAATAGAGAAATGCAAACTAATACACAAAATGAAATTTAACCGAATTAAAACAAGTGCAACAATAGACACAAATCAAGATATACATGAACACTACACGAGACAACACAACAATTTTCACATTGAACGCAATAGAAAAAAGAATTTGAGAGAAAATGTCATATGGAGTGCTACCAAAATATATAACGAATTGCCAGACTATATTAAGATGACCAATGATAATGATAATTTTAAAAGAAAAATAAAGAAGTACTATATGGAAATTGAAGAAAAAGAAGACTGAAGAGTTATATATAGATATTATATTAATGAAATAGATATTATAGTCAAATGAAATGTAAATATTATATGAAAACTGTTTTTCATAATCTCTCATACCAGGCACCTCTGTCTGACTGAGATATGAAAATAATGTATATATGTAAATAAATAAATAATTATTACATTAAAAAAAAAAAAAAAAAAAAAAAAAAAAAAAAAAAAAAAAATAACACAAAGAACGTAAACAATAAATTTAAAGTCAGTACAATATTATCAAAAATATATTATGTACATAATATGTAATGTAAATTTTATATAATTTGATAAAAATAATATCTTGTGTAATTATTAGCGAATTGAAAATTAGAATTTGTTCATAAATTATATCTTTTTTAATACAACTTTATAGTTTCATTATTGTTCAACAAGCACTTATTAAAGAATGATTTCAATTTTTTTGTAATTGAACTTTAGGAACTTCTAGTGTGTCATGTAGAATTCTAGCAATAATAAAGTGTAAAGTGTAAAGTCAGTGGATTTTTCTAAAACTAATTTTATGGCTTTATTTTAAAAAAATTTCTTCTGGTAGAGGAAGTAATCGCAAAAAAATTGAAAATGAAAATATGTATATATATATCTTTATGCTTCAAAGGTTTATGAACATTCTGGCATACCTCAGAAAAAATAGATATATGTAATAATTCAAAAAACATTTTACCTGTATTAACAAAATGAAGAAATAATTAAATTTTTTGGAAACCAGATCTAGCGGTTTCAGGGATCGGTGAAAAGGTGAAAAAGTTTTGGGGGTCAATAATTATCATTAGACATATGCACTTCAAATTATCACGTATTTTACAGAGATTTTAATAATAAGTATACATTTTGTTTACATTTCTGTGAGTTCTGTGCCAATGTTTATCCGCTAGACTTGAAAAAAAATCAAATTTTTCAAAAAAGACTTTTTTCAAAAATTTCAAAATAATCAAAAATCTCATTTTTTTAAAGTTTGCAAATTTTTTTTATTTTAATTTTCAGTACAAAAAGTTCCAGCATTTTACCAAGGCACTAAGCCACATGCCACCAGTTTTTGTTTCAAATACTCGAAGAACTCCTGAAAATGTCTACCGTTTTCTTTATAGTAGGAAATGGATGATTCGTGGGATATTTTCACCTTTAATTTAAATATATAATATCAGCTTACGATGGTAAAATCCCGGAATTGATCGGCCAGTATGAAATTCGAAATACCTGGCCATTAATCCCGCTTCTGGAAAAGCAACAGCAACGTGATCGATGCAAATTCGGTTCGGTGGAATCAATATAAAGCATTAACGTATTTCCATAAACATATGAAAGAGATGGCTGTTATCATTCACTTATATAAATTCCTTAAGAATTTTTAATCAAACGACAGTACAGAAACTGCATTTGATAAACGCGCATTATTGTGAACCAGTGAAAGCTCATACCAAGATGCATTCAATACTGGTAATTAGACAAAATCAGTTAATTGGAATGTGATTAGATATAAAATTAGTTTTGTGCTATGCATAGTGCTCGAACTGGATTATTTCAATTTCAAGGGCTAGCATTATATATTAAAGATATTTTCATACAAACGAGTTGTTAAAAGCGATTTTAAAAAAAGTGCCCAAATTAAGGATTATGTGAATGTTGTTGTTTTCGATTCTATAAATATATAACACTGGCCCTAAATAATTGTGTGGTGACTCAATTTTTAGGATATCAAAGATCTATATTTTTGTAATGTACGTTTGAACATTTTATTCGCATTATTCAGTTATTCAAGATCAATACCATAAAATAAAAATATAGATCTTTTTCTAATCTAATACACTGAATAACAGCTAATGAGTAGGGAATATAAATATCTACTAATTACTGTTATTAAAATTTTGTCAACTTACTAATCAAATAGAACAAGTTATGGATTTGAACATACATAGCTCTCTTTCCGTTTTAAATTCATATAAATATTTTATGATTCAAAAATCTTAATTATATATTTTTATTGAAAAAATATTGTCGTTAAGTTTCATACTGATGTGAGTTAGCTATTTATTTTATTTAAATCTCGAAACATCAATTTTTTATAATACACGATGTTGAAGATATCTCCTAGCTTTATCTGGAATAATGTTATTCACCTTATCGTGTACTATTTTATAAATAATTTATTTACATTGCATATACTTATTGAATCTCTTTAATTGCACACCTACATCTTTTTCCAGTAAATCGCATTATTTAACAATAAAACTAATAATATAGTACGTACTAAAAATGCTGATCAACTTTACATGCGCTCAATTACAGAAATAGTTAGCATTGACTTTCAGTTTAAGAATGTTTTCTGACAAATTAATTCATCACAGTCACGTTTTCATAAATTAAATTAATCAAGTCATAATTAACAGGTGTAGATTTTGTATTGTATTGATTATTTATTGTGTATATAAAAGTGCATGAGAAAAAGCTCGATCGGCCTTTTAAAGCATTTGAAACTGTCTACTTAACATTTTATGCATCTATAACATTATGATAATGTGCAACGATAAAAAAATCGTTTATAACATTTTATTTTAATTTTTTATAATAATTTTAAAATGATTCAATTGTTTTGTTTTGTTTAAAATAGTTTTAGGGTAAGTTATAGTAATCGTAAAAAATTGAAAATGAAAATTTGTATATATCTTTACGTTCCAGAAGTTTCTGAGCATTTTTGATATACCGAAAAAATAGATGTGAGTGTGTGTGTGCTGATACAAATTTTCATCGACAATTTCAAAAATAGTATATCAACCGATTTGAATGATTCAATAAACATTCGATTCCTACTGATAAAGAGATGCGCTGATTAGTTTTTGGACAAGGCAGGTCCAGCCGTGATTCAATTTTTGAGAGAACGGAGCGTCCGATTTCAATAATACTTGTATACAAAAAATCATACTTGTATTGAAAAATTAAGATATCATTAAATTGTTTAAGAAGGCAGGTTCAGCAGTTTCGGAGATCGAATAAAAAAATTTAAAAAAAATGTCATTTGGGGTCAATAATGATCATTAGGCATATGCACATAAAATTATCAGAGATTTTAATAACAAGTATGAATTTCGTTTACATTTCCATGAGTTCAGTATCAATGTTTATTCGTTAAACTGCAACGCGGCGCTTACGCGCTTTGAAAAAATATTTAAATTTTCAAAATACAGAAAAAAATCAATTTTCTCAAAAAAGTCATTTTTTTCAAAAATTTCAAAATGCTCATGAATCATATTTTATCAAAGTTTTCAAAAAATTAAAATATTTTTTTTTTATTTTTAATTTTCTTTACTTTTACATTTACTTTTTTTTAGTAGATCCGAACCTCTAGACCTGCCATCCTAAAAATTTAATCAGTTTATCTTCTTAATACAAGTAAAATGTTTCTTGAATTAAAAAACTGAAATAACATTTTTGGCACTTTTTCACCGTATCATCAAAACAACTAGACCTGCCTTTGGTAAAAGCTAATCAGCACGTCTCCTTTCAAAGGAATCAAATGTTTTCTGAATTACTCAAATTCCCAAAATTTTTGTTCCCAAAATCGTCGACGAAAATTTGTATCCGCACACACATACATCCATTTTTTCTAGGCCAAAATATTCAGAAACCTCTAGACTGTAAAGATGTACACAAATTTTCATTTTTGTTTTTTTTGCGATTACTATAGCTTACCCTACGGGAAGTTAATTGTATTTAATTTTAACTCAACATTTCATATTCTATGTGCAAAGAATCAATCCAAAAATTGCTGGCGATTAGAAGTCGCGCACGTCACTGACTAAGCTATTTCACCCCCCCCCCCCACAACGAACTGGAAATTGATGCCAGATCTGGCTTCGAAATCATAATCATGTACCCAAAATCATTAATAAATATTCGTTCTTGCCCCTGGTCGACTTTATATAGAATACTTCTCAGCTGAATTGAATTAAAACACACGAATAAAATAAAATGAAATGAATCAATACTTTATTAACATTGTAGTGTAAATTATTATCGTTTGCAGATATTTTTGTTCTCGGCAATTTTCTCCGCACAAGTTGTTTATGGTCTGCAACATGATAAAGGAGACTATAGACCTGAAACTTATCCTTATGATGACGGAAAATATAGGCCGATTGGCGACGAAGGAAAATATTATCACGTAAGCGACGGCGAAAGAGGTCCCTATTATTCACGATATGGATTCGGAAAATATACCGGAAAATATTTACCTGATCCAAAAGGAAAATACAAGTAAGCAAATATAGTAAATCAGATAAAAAGGTTTTTTAGTTTAAAAAAATATTAATTAAAACAATAAATTATTCTAGTTTTGATTTTTGTTATTTATGATTTCGCACAATATCGATCTATTCTCTAACAACAAATAATTGCTTTCATTCAACTTAATTATTTTTTTAAATTTATATTATTTTCTCGGCTTTTATAATAAAATATGTTGCTTACAATTAATATTGCTATAAAACTTTGAAATCATTTGAGAAAATAGATTTAATTCTACAAAGAAGCCCAAAGTGCAAACAATTAGTATATTTTCAATGAATAACAATTAATTCGTTAAAACCAAAATATTATGTCCGTAGTTTGATGGAAATTGTTATTTTAACATATTTTGCAATAAATAAAAAAACTAATGCATTGATATTTTACTTTTTTTTAATAGGAGGCCTGTCGTAACAACTCCAAAATACGATGAGGGAGGTGCTAGGATAATTCAACAAAGGCATGGATTTAAGAATGACGCATATCATCATTAGTAAGTACAAACTAGAATAATTTAGTTTCAAACGATAATTTTATTAAAATGATTTATTATTAATAACACCAAGCGACAAGATGGCTAACTGAAATAATCATTTTATTCTATTTCGATGAGCATATAAAAAATTGCTTAGTTGTTAATTGATCAAACTTGAATTCGCCTTTTGATTGACCGATGTTATTTTCATCATCTTCATAAATCGTTCCTCTATCATCAAATTTTATTCTATTAAATTAAGTTTTCAAATGAGCGAGAGGAAAAACACATCACATATAGTACGCCTAAAAATTTAGAAAACTACAGGGTCCGCCAAATAACTTTTGTTGAAAATTCTATAGAAAAAAACTACCGAATATTTTCGCAAATTTCTATTTTGATTTGAAAGTACAACCCATGCGGTTAATAATGAAAAATAATTTCATTTAAATAGCCGAACAACTATTCAAACTATTTCATAAATTCGTACAGAATGACTAAAAAAAAACGTTAGATGGCCGGATCCTATAGATTCGATTAGAATTTGCGTCCAAAAACTAATAATTATCTAAAATCTGTTGAGCACGAATTGAATTAATATGCTATTTATAAATATTAGCAATATGTTTCTAAGTAAAAACAAACTCTTGTCCGGCATTGCTGCATCAATAAAAGTCAGCCCTATTAGATAAATTATAATAATAAATTCTTCAAATGTGAATAATGGATCAGCCATCAGGTTACCATCTAAAAATACGAACAAGGAGCCCATCAACTCATTGAACGTAAAGTTTGATTGCTGTTAAGATATGAAAAAAATATATAAATGCTATGTATGTATAGTTTTGCAAATTAAAATAATTCTTACTCACAATACCCGAGTAAATCAATAACTAGCAATAGAATTGCTTTCTCACAAAATGGATGTACACAATCAATTGAAAAAATCAAAAGTCCCGCAAGCATTACAAACATACATTTACATCGTGGAACAAACTTTTCAATTTATTCAAAAGCAAGCCATAATCTATAATAAAAAATATTTCTTCAGACTCTGGTCAACATAAGAACATAACTAAGAGTTCTAAACGAACATAACAAAACTTGTTCGAAAAATTTGCGTAACTATAAGAATCTTAAGCATAGATAAGATCTTAAACTTCTATTGAACTTCTACCTAGAAAACATATGAAGTATTCTCGTACATCGCTAGAAAGGTCTCAAAATTCTTAGTTTTTTTTCCATATATCGCAACTTCGAATTCCACACGGTGTGGCCTACAGGCAAGTTGCAATCGATAAATTCCACTTTTTAAATGACCCACCCTATATAATTTATCTATATAATATAAGAATCAACGACAATAATGAAATGTGAATATTTTTTTTTTTAATTTTATTTGAACAGCAATCAGAACTAATGGGTTCTATGAGCTGTTGTGAGTAAGATCTTACAAACTACGTTTGTTTTATTCCAGATGGCAACCCAAACAGTTGTCACATCTCTGTATGATAAATTTTTATTACAATCTCTGTAATAGGGCAAGTATGGTGCAACAATGCCGGGTGAGGGCTATTTTCACTTGGAAACATATTGCTATCTATATTTCCGAATGAAAATCGTTGTCAATGTTGCCTGACAACAGGCTGCTCGAAGTGGGTATCGAACCCGGGACCTCTGAAACAAGTCCCGTCGCTCTTAACCGCTTACCTACGGGAGAGCCGAAATGTGAATCTATATTTATTTTTACTTTTCCAGTTATGAAACAGAAAACGGTATATTCCACGTCGAGCACGGAAAAATAATAAACGCCGGAACAGATGCTGAAACGATTCACACGAATGGTTTTTACGAATACACTGGTACTGATGGCATGCTGCACAGAGTTGAGTACTCAGCAGGAAAACATGGTTTCATCGCAAAAGCCGCCCGATTGCCGGCACCGGTGACTTCCAGCACACCCCGAGCAGTCCATGAGATAAAGGTCAAAGAATTAGTACCTCCGCCTCTTCCAATTGTGACGAAATCGGAAGTAACATCAACTACTACTACTACGGAAGCAACAAAATCTTCGGAGGAAGAAAACTAAACGGCAATATTATAAAATAATTTGATAATTTTCGGTATACGTCTTAGATTATTCAATTAATTATTAAGTATATGAGTATGTTAGAAGTCTTTAAATTTAGGTTCAATTGATAAGTTAGATGACAAGAAACAATTTCAATTATTGTGATATGACTGATACTAAACGAAAATAGAAACTAACGTATTTTTATTTTGGATGGAATTTAATATATACACACCATATGCACACACACATATATATATATAAATAAATATATATATATATATATATATATTTAATTTTTTTGTTCGACATTGGAACATTCAAAATGTTTATTTGCAGCCGAAGTAAAAAACAAATAATTATTATGTACATTTCGACACTGTACGTGTGTCACACAGCACTTTAAATAAATTCAAACCAGGAAAACAAATTTAAATATATTATTTATTTAATGGAAAATAAATAAATAAAATATAATAATAAACTTTTGATCTTAGTCACATGATTAATTAATTACAAACCAATTATATTTTACATTACATATTATTTATTATATTTTACAATTTATTACGCATGTAACTAACAATATAATTTTATTATTTAAATTTAAGTTTATTATTTTGTTTTATTGGTTTGTTTTTTCATTTAACAATATCTTTATTTTAAATGTTTTCGTGGTTTGAATTTATTAACGTGCTGAATATATGATGTCACATACAGTGTACATAATAAATGGTTATTAATTGCTTTTTATTTTTACTTCTTGGCAAGTAAACATTTCACAAATACATAAATACACATTTTTCTGCAATGATTGTCTACCTTAAAATAAGAACATATTTTCATATTATTGGAAATGCCGCCACTTTTTACTGTCAAGCTGCATAACAATAACAATTCAACGGCAGTGAATGTACGGGGCTCTTTTAACCCTTAACCGACTATTTATACTCAAAAATGTTGGGCCAAAGTAGTTCAAGCCGGCGCAGCGTTCTTGACCATTTTTTCCCATCAGTAAATATCGTCACTTTGTACTCGGTTAATTCTCATAAACTTCAAAAATTTTCATAAAGAAAGTTTTTCGAGAGAAGTTGTAAAAAAATACATAATCTATGAATTTAATCGCAATAAGAAATATAAATATAATCGACGTTGATTAAAATCAACGTCTACTGAATCGATTCCTGGAATATCAATGCACAGAAAGTGAAAAATTAGTACATATAACATTAAAAATATTTCTGAGCTCGCAGGCTTTTAGGCCGGGGCCATCTTTAGATCGGGGGCCATATTTTTTATTTATTCAGCGCCGCCCCGGCCCATAATCGCAATGTAAACAACATAAAATTCACAAAGTCTGATTTCAGAAATTTATGACTAATTAATTCAGCATTTACAATTTATCGAATGTCCATTATCAAAAAATTCAATAATTAAAAAATTCTATTATTACCTCATCCAAATTATTCATTATCACATAATTTGCACAATAAATAAGTTTTCACAAAATTTTAAGGTCCATAACATTCTACTGCAAAATTACCAAATAACAAGTCAATAGTTCAATAAGGCTGGCTGATACGATATAATTAACTGACATAATTCACGTAAAAAATACCGGCACTCGAACGCGCAAAAATGAACTTTTACTCATCATACAACACTGACACTGATCGACGTGTTACCACTCGAAAATTTTGCACTACTAAAATCCTGAGGATTGTCCCCCTGTATGTCTGCAACAAAAATGAACAAATTTGCCAGATGATAAAATTTAACCTTTTACGATAATTTGTTGTTATAAGCGCCGCTATAACGATGACTCCGTGCGCCAAACGATAAACGTTATGCCAAAATTGGTGCAAATGGAGAAAAAAACGTGGGAAGTAAATTTTCATACAAATGAGAAAATTGTTAATTTTGTCGCCCTCGACATGCTTATAATTAAAATTACAGTCAAGCAAGGAATAATTTAATTTCTATACTAAAAGTTTGATTGAATTTCGGTTTTGAAAATACTATTTTGAACAAATTTAAGTACTTAATTTGCAAATTAAATAATGAAATTGCGCATTACGGTATATCACCATCAAATTAATACTTTTAATGGCAACTAATTTATTGATTTTCTTCAGAATTCTGAAGAATAAGACTTTTAATGGCAACTAATTTCAGAACTCTGAAGAAAATCAATAAATTAGTTGCCATTAAAAGTATTAATTTGATGGTGATATTCCGTAATGCGCAATTTCATTATTTAATTTGCAAATTAAGTACTCAAATTTGTTCAAAATAGCATTTTCAAAACCGAAATTCAATCAAATTTGATTGAATTTCGGAATACAGTAATTACTTAAGTAATTACTAAAGATTTGTTATCTATAATATATATATATATATATATATATATATATAATATATTATGCATGTATTGTGTGTGTTGTGTTATACAGTAAATATGTCTCTGTTTATATATTCAATAGGTTCATTGAATATTTTATTAGT
>NW_020539726.1:2772605-2788811 GCF_003426905.1 Ctenocephalides felis | reverse complement strand
TACGTCTTGAATGAAAAAATTTTAAATTCAGATTTCAAATTCACTTTACAGATTTTGCCTTCTCATCTTCCATTTTTTTTCTCTCTTTCTCTAATATTTATTGCAAGGTGCAGATATACTTCAGCACTCATGAACAATAAAAGCAATCAATGACAAGGCTAGATCGGTGGATGCTTGCACGGATCATTAAACAATTCGTTAAGAAAACACTCGCGTTGAATAGAACTTTACAAAATTAAATATATGTTTTTTTATTTCTTTCGGGTGTTTCTTGATATCGTGAATAGAAAAGAACTAAGCAAAATACCGCGGAAACTAAACAATCGATGTTGAAGGGAAAAAGTTTCCACTGTATGTAGGAACATTGGTTCTACTAACGTATCTAATATGTTTCACAAAAATTATTCTGAAATGAAACAGAGTGTGTTTAAGTTTAAAGTTTTCAAATGATATTTATAATATGATCATATCAAGCCGTTCCAAGATACGGATCAAAAAAGTGTCAAAAATTGTAATTCTGTTTTTTTTTTAATTAACGAAACGAAGATCCAACTAATTTTTGTGTAGGTCCAGCAGTTCAATAAAAAAAGTAAACTAGTGGTGTTATGGCATGTGCCTTAAGGGCAAATTGCTGGAACTTCCCGTACAAAATGATCGAGGAATATTGAAATGTTATGAAATAGATTTTATAAATATTAAAACATTGTATAATATTTATAAGAATTATATAAACTGATTGCAAAGTTGAAATTATTTGTTTGAGGTATATTAGAACAAATTACAATTAAAATCGGAATTATTTTTTGAAAAAGAAAAAAAATGAAAAAAAATGAAAAAAAATAGAAACAATTTTTTTCCCCAAAAGCAATTATTTTGTTGAAACAAGCAGCAAGTTCTTTGAATAATTTAAATCGGATACTTAGTTCCCTCAAAAACTGCCATTTTTTGCACATTTAGCTTTGTATCCTCGAAAACGGCTGGACCTGTCTCTGCTAAAAACTAATCAACCTGCTCCCAATCATTACAAATTGAATGTTTTTAGATAATTCAAATCGGATACTTTGTTCTCTCAAAAACTCGATTTCTATTTTCTGTACTCTTGCTCCGTATCTCCGTAACGGCTGGACCTGCCTTTGACAAAAACTAACAGCACATCTCCCTAGCATAGAATCGAATGTTTTTTGAACCATTCAAATTCCGTGCACCCGAAAAACGTGGACAAAAAATGCGGACATACAAACACACACACATCCCTTTTTTCTGAGTTATGACAAAATGTTCAGAAACCTTCAAAACGCAAAAAATTTCATTTTCGATTTTCGGCTCATTACTATAACTACCCTATGGGAAGTTAAAAAAAAAGCTTTTTAGCGGTCAAAATAATCATTAGACATATGCAACATCAAATTATTATATATTTTATAGAGATTTCAATAATAAGTATAAATTTTGATTATATTTTCATGGGTTCCGTACTTTTTAAAGAGACGCAGACGCCATACACAGCGACGCGCTTCGATATTTCATTTCTAAAACAGCTACGCTTTTGAAAGATAGTTCAGAATTTAAAAAAAAATGGAATATAAAAAATCAAATATTTCATAAACGTCAATTTTTCTCAAAAATTCGAAATTCTCCAAAATCTATTTCTTACAAAATTTTCAAATTTTTTTAAAGCTTTTAAAAAAAAAATTTTTGGTACGGGAAGTTCTAGCAATTTCCTTAACGCACGATGCCATGCACCACTAGCTGCAACTTGTATTAGGACAAAATGGCTCTGCACCTAGTTACTTTTCAATTTTAGTAATTATACACCGCGTGTCTAACTTCCAGATTTACGAAGGGTCGAAAGTCGAGCTGCGTTATAATTTTTAATTACAGTTTTAATGACTGAGACCGTTGCGAACATGAGATTAACATAAATATATTTTGTTTCAGCGAGAGGCTTTGGAATGCGCGTGGTTGGTGGAAAAACAGGAGTTGATGGGAGACTTTTTGCGTACATCGTATGGACTGTTCCCGGAGGACCAGCGGACAAAGGAGGTTTGCAACAAGGAGACAAGGTAAACCGAAACAGAAACTAGCTTAGAAAATTATTTGGCACATCTATCGGACTACATCTATGAATACATAAAATAAAAAATTAACTAGTTGGTATTGGTATTTAGCCTTGAGTCAAGTTACATGAACTTCCTGATGTGTGTAAATAATAAATTTATGTAAATAAATTGTTGTAAATAAATTAATTTATGATTTATTACACATCATTGAAAACGAACGACCACTCTATACCAAGTAAATCATCTAATTTCATTTTAACAAACGTCAAAAAACTAATCATTTTCTCAAACTTTGATGAATTTTTAAAGTTAAACTACTTATCGTAAGGCCGTAATATTTCAGTAAGTTCTATAAGACCATGATATATATCGTCAAAAAAAGTTCCATAAAAATCGGCTTAAATTTTTTGTTTCAACAGTTAATTACTAGAAAACAGCTCGGTAGATTTTCACCTAAAACTAATCAGTAACATTCCCAACTAATATCTTTCGAACAGTTCTTGATTTTTTAAAATAGATTCGGTAGTTTGAGTTTAAATGTGGACGAAAAGTGTAACACCTTTTCCAAATTACAAAGAAACGGCTCGGCAGATCGTCGCACAAAACTGATTGGGGAAAAGATAATCTTCATCAAAATACATCGATTGACTTTTAAAATTTTTGAAATCGGTCTAGCCGTTTCTGAGAAACGTCGATGAAAGTTCTAATTTTGACAAACGTCAAAAAAACAATACTAATTTATGCAAACTTTGACAAATTTCCAAAATTAAACGACTTGTCTTAGGGCCGTAATATTTTAGTATGATCTAGAAGACCATGATATCTATCACAAAAAAAAATCATGAAAATCGTCGAAAAAATTTTTAACACTTCATTACAAGAAAACGGCCCGGCCAATCCTTACCAAAAACTAATCAGCACGATTCTCAACCAATATCTGTTGAATGGTTTTTGAATTTTTAAAATCGATTCGGAATTGCGGGCTAAAACGTGGACAAAAAATTTTTCACTTTTCTGCAATTTACAAAGAAACGGCCCGACCGATGGCCGCACAAAACTCAGAAACGATAGTCCTCATCGAGATACATCGAATGGCTTTTAATTTTTGAAATCGGTCCAGCCGTTTTGGAGAAAACGTCGATTTACGGCAAAAAAATCTGTTCACACACACACACACCAATACTTTTTCCAAATTTGGTCTCATTCGATTCAGAATGGCTTGAAACGTCGAGAGAACATAAAGTAGCGAATCGGATTTTTTGATAAGTAAAACATAAACGTCTCCTTCGGGAAGTTAAAATGTACTGTAAAATATATAATTTTTTCAGATGACAAAGCATCCGATTCTAATGCTTCAAAAAAAGGTTTCACTTGTGAAGAAACGATTAGTATACGGCAAGGCCATTTTTTTATTTCAAAATTTCATTTTTTAAATATCAATGAGATTTGGATTTTAATTTTAATTCTACCTAAAGTTTACCTTCAGTTTATATAATTCTTTGAAATATCTCGAATATTTCATTACGGTAGAGAAATTTCCAGCAATTTGCGTTGATGTTAATGAGAGTGAATGAGAGAAATATCAATGAGAGTGATCACCATAAAAGTTGCCATTCAACAAATATGACCGTAAATATAAAATGGATTTTTGTGATAGGTTAATCTTTTATTATTTCTATTAGAATCTTTTATACAATTTTGAGCAATTACTTAATAATTTGCAACTAAAGCTATAATTTATTATAGCTCCTTCTAAAATTTCAAAAAATTATCAAAAATCATAGAAAATTTAAATAATTATATTATTGAAGAATCTGAAAAACTTTCAATTTGATAAATTCTTTTTTTTACAGTAATCAAAATTTTTATCGATATTTATGAATTTAGAATTTTAGATTATTGATTATTTTGTAGGATATCGCAAAAAATCGTAAATTAACTTTTTTATATATCTTCACGTTTCAAAGTTTTTGCACATTTTGGCATGCCTTATAAAAAACAGATGTATGTATGTGTGTTTGTGCGGGCAGATTTTCATAGAGATCAAACGGTTTCCAAGATTGTTCTTTGAAAATTTTTCAAAAGTTAAAAAAATAATAATTTGGTACGGGAAATTATAGCCATTTGCCTTGAATCACGGTGTCATGCACCACATGCATTTCATTTATTATGAATCAGTAAATTAAATTACTGATTAAAATTATTATTTGAAAAATCATATAATTGAATTTCAGGTTCTCGAATGGGGTGGAGTGTCACTTTCTGATCGAACGTTTGAAGAAGTATGTGCGGTAATGGATCGTACAGGCGACGTGGCGGAACTGCTCGTAGAGCATGCAACTGATTTTTGCATGCGCGATTTGCTAGAGGATGCGCCTGGGCCAAGGAAAGGTCAGCAGCAACCCCAAACAACCGGCGCGCCGGAAGGTGCTGGCGGTTTAGTAATAGGTAAGTTGATTGCTTTTTTTCAATATATATATATATTATATATATATACAGGGCCGGTTCTGAGGTCCTCAGCGCCCGCATGCAAGATTTGTTCTAGCGCCCCCTACCCCCAATAATTTTAACTATTTTAACATTTATTATTAAAATTATATAAATATTTACGTATATTCTTTAAATTGATTTTTAACACTTTCCACTCGCAAATTTTCGGCATCCGAGTCGAAGGGGTTAATCATTCTGGATTTAGTACACCAAAAATTAAATATAATCTAAAAGCTTATAAAATACATTGATTCTATTTTTTTTTAGAAAATCGAAGCGATTTGCGGGTTGACCATAATCAAATAGTTTACATTTTCAAGTATTTTTAACATATGTGTAATATTAATATTTGGATTTTGAAACATTTTACTTATTTTTTTTTAAACAGAATACTGTTTTTCTAGTTGGATTTTTTAAATTTAATTTTAATTTTTTTTTCATTATTTACAATATCCAAAATTGCATCGTAAACTTTTCCTTATTGTTATCGTAAGGACCGAATTGTATTCATATTCACTTTCCCATCTTATTCAGAATATCAGATTGTTGTTTTAAAGTTAAATTTTTAACGTATTTTATTAAAAGATGCAAAGAAATTACATATTGCCTTAACTATATTAAAACAAAACACATTATATTTGTATGGATATTATTTCTGCTTAGTTAATAATTAAATTAGTATGGACACCAATAGGTATAAAAAAAGCTCAAGCTTTTTGTTTCTAGTACATTTTGCTTCCATTTTTCATATTTGCTCCATTTCCATAAATCTAACCATGCATATCTTCAACTTCCAACTTCATCAGATGCGAAACATTTTCAACAAAAACAAAAGTTACTATTCGGTTTCTCGGTCTTATTTTAATAGGCCATTTTCTATGCACTGACTTCCAATTTTCCATGTTTTTATATTATAATTTGTATCTATTTTTTTAACAAGTTTCGTTCAAACTAAATCAGCTCGTAGTTTTTCGTCAATAATGCCCAATAATTTAAACTTTCGTAGGTTTGTGGTTACGGGTTTGAACACTAGATAATTTCTTTTTTGAGTCCACATTAACTTCAAACAAGAAGAATTTAATAAGTACATGAAACAATAAGCAGAACAATAATTTACTAATTTGCAGAGCAATTAATTGTTTCTACTGATATCACATTGCAAACTGACTATTCTTTTTTTGTCTACGTATCTAAAAAGTTAGATTGTTTATTATAATCTATTAAGTATTCTAAATTTTATATTAAAAAAATGTGAATAATATATTATAAATTCTATTTCCGAATCTCATTTTGGCGCCCCCTAAGGCGTGCACCCGCATTTTTTGCATACATCATTTTAAAGAAATTTTATTTTTGATAAAATGGCGCAGTGTAATATTTTATCAATAGTATACACAGTTTTATCTTTTATTTTCTGAATCTAGTTATATAATGTAAACGACATTGTGTACCTTTAACAAGTACTGTATCTTTGCCAATTATAATCACTTTTACAATAATTTTAGAGTTATGTGGGTTAACGGTCGGAGGAACTCATTGTTTTTGTTTATGAAGTAATGCATGATAAATAATATATTTGGTATTGGTAATTTTGAACAAGTCATGGGAGCCTTTTACTCAATATGTGGTCAATGCAAAGAGCGAAGTTATGTTTGCACAATGATGGGGGTCATTGGATCGACGTTGTTTTTTTTAACCTAGCTGCAATAAAAATCGAGAGGCTTTAAATTTGATAATAAAAAAAGGTTCATCAAAATTCATTGAAAACTGTTTTAAGTTATTCAACATTTTCATTGATTACATATAAATGGCGCTAAATTACTAATATTTTGGCAGGAAGTTGTATTATTTTTATAGCATAAGCAAACAAAATGAAATATATTATTTTTATCATTTTCTTTAATCTCGTTCTAAAGGGCAATAGTATTTTGATGCTTATTGTATTCAGTCTGAAACATGATGTTTTATATATTCAATTCAAATATATTTATTTAATTTATTTTATATGTTTTATAAAATTAAATAAATATAACAACTTTTGTAAAAGATGATCAATATACCTTTATCAACAGTTGATGAAGTTTGCGCAATTGATTTTAACGATAGTTAAATAGTAAATGTTCTGAATTTATTAAGAATATATCGTAAAAAAAATTATGAAACTATAATAAAACTCGTTTAGTTTCTAAACACAACGCTTTATATTTAATAAATGAAATATAACTTAGCCTGAACTAATTTGCATCCCGAAATGGTTCAGCGAATAAATTGGGAATCATTAATAATAATATTTCATTAAACTGTTAAACCGCTGCAGGTTTATGATATCTATTACTTCAATCATTTGATTGACATTGTAATGAAAGTTTCTTTAGAATTAGTAGAATTATTCACTTTATTAAAAATAATGTTTTTATGTATTTCAATCAATTTTTAGATACTGTTTATATTCAATTCAAATTACAACGAAAAAGTTTTTAGCACAATATTAAATTTTGTCAACAATCTCTAGGTGCTATGTAAAAAATATACATAACATATATAATTTATTTATTTTGTTTTCGTTGATTACATCTTGAATTTGTAATACTTGCTTGACTAGTTTAATTACACTTCGTAGCTTAATTCTTCCGTTATCGTATAAGAATGAAAATTAAACAAAACAATTGTAAGTCTTTATCCATTTCTCGTGAAGGATTAAAGTATTCCGAAACTTCAGAAGACAAAGTTTCAACTGAAATACAAAACTTTTAGCAACTAAACGAACGTCCAAATTGTAGTAAACCCGCACGATTTCCAAGTTAAGAAAAACTTCAAATCCGTTGATGCTCAGAAAGAAAATTTTGAAACTGACTTTTCATAAATTTGGTTATAATTACGTATAAACTACGTATGCTTTGGCAGAAGTTATGATTAGTTGCTTAATTTAAATAATATATATATATAGTGTGTCCCAGAACTCAACGTCAATCCGAACGGGTTGATAGTATTGATTGTAACTATCTTGAAAATTTTTTTTAAAAATTTCACATTATTGGTAAATAATAAGCTTTCAATTAAAACTTACAGCTTTGGTGAAATTGTGACCATTTTTAGGTTATTGTGTTTAATTTTTATTACTTTTGTTCATTAAAATTTTGGAACCGTAACCGTGTATGAAATTTTTATGACTACAGTCAAAAATAATGACATCATTGTCATTAATAGCAGAGAATTTGAAAAAAGTTGTCACAAAAGTAGTCAACACAATTTTTAATTCGAATTATATTTATTACATTGGCTCATCGTGATTGAAACTATTAGATTTTTTAATTACTTTTTATGCCTTAATATGCTTCAAGTTAACATTAAAAGACTGTATAATTAATCGTAAGGAAAAAATTGAATTCTAAATAAATTTGTAATTTTTTACATTAAAATTACTCTTTATCTAAATTACACTCGTGATTTAAATTTATTTATTTCTAAATCTATCAAACAATAAAATTTTGCTCTTTTCTTAAATTCAAGTAATAAGAAATGTTTATGAATTGCACTTTAGTCTGTTTTATGTTGCAATATACAGTGTAGATTATACACTCACGCCGGGAAAAGCTAATATAACTAAATAAGGATTATTGTCTCTCTTGGTAAGTCTCCCAATTCTGGGGCGATAACTACCATTTGATTACCGTAAGATCGCAATTTACAAACCTGAGAGATTACTTCAACGTCTAACATACATGTAATTACTATACATGTAGAGTTAATAGCTATACGAATATTCTCTTGTGAATCAAACTTTCTCAACAATATTCTATTTTGCATGTTAGTGCAGAATGTGCTACTATGTTCAGTACGTAATCTTATTATTAAAAATTATTATCGAAAATATACACTATCAGAAGAGGAAAGCTTTGGGTATTATATTATCTATTATTTTGTCACACTTGTATTTCCTAGCGTGGCTATTATTACAGTGTACTGAGTTAGTCGCACTATTATCCTGTAATTTAGGATTTTGCTTCCACTGAACGTTGGCTGATTTTGGTACACGAGAACCTATTTCACACTGTTAGTGTCGGAGGGATACATAATCTGCATCAGAAATCTGTTACCTATGGTTATTGGACCATACATGTAATGTATCAATATATGTACTTGTCGACCTGCTGTAGGGAAGAAAGGTTATGGTTCTGTCACGTTTTTTTAAATCAGTCATAATCTTGTGAATTTGCCAGTTATCTGGGGGAGAGTAATTTAAATGTTAACTTGATCTTTTGTCCACATAAAAATACTGTCCTTGAATACGAGCTATTAGACAAAATCAAGCAAGTAATCAAATCATGCAAGAAAAAGGCGAGTGCCACACCTGTCGACACCCCAACAACGGTTGTGACAGGCATAAAAATTGGTTAAAAAACAATAGGTATAAGAACCAACATGGTTTATAATGACTTTTATTGTAAAAAGTATGTAGCATAACACAACATAGTCATTTGATCAAAGGCAATGATTAAAATATAATAATATATAACAAAACATAATTTTTAAATAGATAAGTTTAATAATAATAAATAATAGATTAATCAACAGTTAATTTTAATAATATATAAAAAGAGAATTTACCACTAATTCTTCTTAATATCAATGCATATGAACTATAAAACTACAACAAATGCAAATAACGAAACGAGAGTTTATCAAAATATAGAGCTACTTAGGGTTAGGGGTACTTAGAGGCACGAAAAAATGAGAATTTTCAGTATTTTTTTGTTATTAAACGATGTTTTTTTACAAAAATAGTAATGCGACATCATTATACAATGTTTTGACTTGAAGTAACAAAAATTTCAGAAAAAAAAATATTTTCGAAGTTATAGCTGTTTTTATTGACCTTGTTTTAAAAAAAACGGTCCTGGCGGTGACGGTCATAACTCCTTGGAGATTCATCTAAATCAATCAAATAAAAAAATGTTTTATGAATAGATAATCCCGGGCTTTTCCTTTTCTTGCAAAAATTAACAAAATGGAGGCATCAGAAAAAGAAAATCTAGATTTTTGGGGATAAAATCAACAGTTAATTGGTCTTAAAGAATTTAAATTTAGAAAAAAATAAAAATCTTTCGATCAGGCCCGATGTATTCTAAAAACTCTAAAATTTAATTGAAATCTACTAAGCGGTTTTTGAGTTACAGTTGCCACCAGTTCAAAAAACATAGTTTTGAGAAAAACGCGTTCAAAGTTTCAGATTGTATTTACGTACAGAAATACGAATTATTGAATTACTTGAACCGAGTCATCTATTCCTGAGCCATTAGTTCATCATTCATTGCAAAAGTTTCCAAAATTTTCATTTGCTATTGCCTACGAAGTATTCTGGCCGAGTGCAGCATCCAATTTTTTAGCACACCAATGGGAATTATACCCAGAATTAGGTCCTTGGGTACTCATAATCAATATTAATGAATAATCATCATAATCAATATTAGTATTCACGGTTTTTGGGCATATTTTTCACACTGATTATTGATTCAATCTTGAACTACAAATCTTGAAAGTAAATTATCATTGCTGAGATCGTCGTAAATTGGTTTAAAAGCTTTTAAAACATCATGAGGTAATAGAGAATAATCTTGAGTTTAAGTATCGAGCTTTCCACTTGCGTCAGCGCGTTGGTAAAAGTCCAATAACTAAAAAAGTAATCATCGGATCAACTTGAAATTTTCAAGATATTACATTTAACGAAAATGAAAAAACAAAAATCGATTTTTCAAAAATTCCAAGTACTCCTAACCCCTTAACAGTTGAACAAGTGTAGTGTAGTTAATTTTGAAAACAAATGACAACGAGCTAATAATCAAATCTTGCGGGATGCTCAATTTTATTCCAGATATATTTGTGATGTAAGCATATTTATAATTTTTCAATTTTATATTATGAAATACTATCGAAAGCGTAAGATTTTTGCAGATAGTGAAAGATATACGATGAAATGTTTTTGGGCAGACATCCAATAATAAAAAGAATTTAATGAAGAATAATGTCTTTATTAGAATAACTTACATTTTGAGTCTTGGTTTGGCTCTTCTTTAGTGTTACGTTCATAAATAATAACGTTCTTGAATATTAAATAAATCTTCATAATAATATATTTCTAAAACAAATATGATATGAATGTTGAAAGTAGTATGAAAAAATAACCCAACTTGAATTAGATGGTATATATATATATAAATATATATATATATATATATATATATATATATATTATACATATATGGATAAAGATAAAGGATCTATATCTTTCATGCATGCAAAAACATTTACTTGCAACAACTACACGTATTTCATGACATGAGTTTTTTGTAATATATAATCACCTAAATAATGAAATTAAACTAGTACTTAAGCTTTTTGTAGCATGTTTTCATTTTTATAGAGAGCGAAACTGAAGGAAAATCTCCTACTTCACCTACAAGGCGGAAACTACCAAAAACACCGGTATAAATAGAGTTATTCATCTTGTGTCTGCGTTGAATGTTTTCTACTGAATTTTTATATTGTATATTTAATTTAATTTTTCCATGTTCAGAGATTCGATTTCTTTCACAAACTATCGCTTTTTAGTTTGAAATCAACAATTCAATGAAATAATTAATTTAGTTTAAACTTATTACTGGACTATTTTTGAATAATCGAAACAATAATTAAATATAAAATTGAAATTAGTTCATATGAAATGAAGCATGAATTAATAATACCTATTTGCATATATATTTGCATATAGGTTAATTTTTGGGCAAGATATTGCCTAAAATAAATCAATCATTTTGACACAGGATACTTTTATTGGTTTCTTCAACAAATAATGGTATCTAGTGTGGGAAGAAATTTCGAATCTATGAACTTATCTATTACTACATTTGTTTTCGTCATTTATGTAATTATATTTTTATTTTCTTTGAAACGTATAATATAAAGTAGATAGATTTCATTATTAACTTGTTTTACCGCTCCGTTTTGAAATTGAAAAAATGCGTATTTTATAAATAAATTTTATTTTTCAATTAATACTCATCGAATTTTAGTAAGACTTCTTATAATACTATAGTAATTGAGAAGATTTACTTTTTATAGCTTGTATTTAGAATGTTTACGTATAGTAAAAGTGAACAATCAAATTCTATTTTTAACAAAAAAGGGTATTTGTTCAAAATAAGTAAAGAATATTTAGAAATGTAACATTGTTAAGTGCATGTAACATAGAAATTTATTTTTTGAACTTAGTATATTATGTTTTTTTTATTTTTGATTATTATATCGAATTAACTATTTGACACAAATTAGTATCATTATATTGTACCTATTATTATTTCTCATATAAACTAATTTTTATCATTTCCATAAAATTCCACTAAAAAATCTACAAAAGCATGTTTTGGAGGAATGCATCCAAATATGGGATTTTTTTTAAACATAATAAATAATTTAAATTTTGTCATGATATATCAGTAATCAAATAATTTGAACTTTGGAAGTAAAGAGTTCTATGCGTTTTAATAATAAGGTTTTCATTTGATTTAGATCGTGTGAACTATCTTGTTCGATAATTCAAATAACATTATGAAGAGTGTGGATACTGATATGGTAAATGTTTTATTTGAAATTAGTTTTGCTTATCTATAACAAACAAATACATTTTCTAGTAAACTAGAAACAAGAAAGTTTTGTTTTTATAGTATGAATTTATTATATCAACTTTTTCTAATATTTTTTATATGCCTGCTACATTTCTCAGCAAAAATTATGTGTCGAGATTGCAAAATAATTCTTTCACACAGTCTTTGCTTTTTTCTTCCAATAAAAAAATATTTTAAGAATACTGTAACTTTAATATATACATGGTATAATAATGCTAAGAAGTTTATATGTTTTCAGATGATTATGAATACAATATGATTGCGTTAATTAAGTTGAACGGTAATAAAGTTTTTCTAAATTATAATGGTATGAAACCTGGTTGCATTCCTCTAATTTTTTTTTCTTATGTATTTCGCTAAACGGACAATCTTATTTAAAATTATTTTATTTATAATTATAGTATTAATTTTTCAATAAAAACAGAAATAGTACTCGGCAAAAATTTCAATAATAAAATATTACTAGTTGAATAAATTTTGATTATTAATATAATTTTATATATCTTATTGTTGGTTCATCTTGCGTTAAAGTTACTTGTACGCTGCCTTGACTGTTCTTGAATAAAAATGTCGACAACATATGACGATCAAATCTTCCTTTCATAGCTTAAATTTGTGAAACCAAAATTATACTTATCAGTATAATATATCAATAATGGTGTAATTGTTAAAACTAGTTTAAGTGTTAAGCAGGATACGAAGTTCTTGTATATAGCATATGCCTGCTACATTTCTATATTTCGATATTTTTATACAGATTATTATTTTATTTTATTGCATTAAACTACACAAAATATGAATGACATTTTGGGTTTAAATTAATGCAAACATTTTTTGTTCTTCCGGTAATCTTTTAACTATTTGCAATGAGTGCGCTAAATCGCACCTACGTATTTCAATATACTATATACAAGAATTGCCTGTGACAATCCGTAATATATGAGTATATTGAATAAATAAGTATAAACAACAAATATATACGTTATTAAGTGTTTGATGGTATAATCAATTAATGTATTAGATATTTATAATCGTTAGATATTTATATGAATATATAAAATGTTGTTCCTTCTACTTCTATAATCTGTGTTTTTTCATCTATAGTTTGATCTATCTATATATTTATGTTTTTCTATAAATTTTCATTTATAAATCAAAGCCAGATGGGACACTGCTGCCCGATTAATAAACTTTATATAATATAGTATACAATAAACTTTAAAGTGAAATATTATTATTTCATATATCAGCAACAGCTATGCCTATACACTAATGTACTTGTGATAATAGTTAAAACTTTCTTCTAATAAACAATATTAAAATATTTATATGTTTATTTATGACATTGTTACAAAAATTATTATATGAAAACCTTGATTTTTACCTCATTTATCCTCATAATGCTCAAGTGTGTGTTTTTATTGAGAGCTTCACTACTGGCAGTTCAGGTTTTAATGTTCAAAACAAGTTAGTTTTTTTTTTAAATTTGCTTGCTTAAATTTTTTAAAGCATTCAGATAATTAGCACTTTTAGTCTACACTGCCCTGTCTGTGGTTTGATCTGCTAATTTTTAAATTAGTTTTTTTTTTTGTAATATCCCTTCCCTCTTAGAACTAAGCAGATTAAATACAATTTTGCTCTATAAGTTTTATTAATATTTAAAATATTTCCTTTATATTTCCGTGTGATGCATTGTCCCCAGCTGGCACGATATTAGCTCTGAGGAATGTCTTGTTATGTCTGAATCTTAAAACTTTTACTCTAAATGTTAAATGTTGTGTTTAATATTAATTGTTATGCTTAAATGTACAATGTACTATACAGACACATGTACATGAAGCTGTTGAAGAACCGATTGCAGTTGTAAAAATAATACAATAATTATTTTGTGTTATTTTTACAAAGAGGATATAATAATTATACTGAATAAATCAATAAAACTTCCTGTTTCGTGCGCTTTTAAAACATATATTAATCGACTCTTGATTATTATTCAGACTATAATCAAAGTATCAAGAAGTTCTAGTTCAAATAACAGTCCGACTGATTTATAATATTGTGATATTATTACTATCTAATTAATTATATAAATATTCACTAAATATTTACTTATATACGTTATTTTTTAACTGTAAAAAATATTTTATATTTATCTATGACAATATTTGCATGCAGTTTGAAATTCTTATTTCCATTTCTTAGATGTTGGTTAGCATGATATGTTTATGCACTTTGATTTACTTATATGCTTGTGCATTTTACTCTATTTCTCCAAATATTTACATGATATGTCATAGAAAATTTGTAATAATTTTTTAATAAACTATTTAATATTTCTATCTTTTGTTTGAAGCTTTTGAACTTCGTCCGGATGATAACTTTTATGGTGTATTTAAGGTTAAATGTGTTTATTTATTAGATTGTGTATTATATTTTTCTAATATACATATAATGAATTAATGCGTGTTTCTACTCTGCTAAGTTTTCAGTTTTTAATGTTATATAAAATTTACTTGATATCTTATGCAATCAAAAGCGAATATATCCTATGCTAAAATTGAATTATGCAGGAGCAAATAGCAAGGGAAAAACAAGTATCTGGCCGTGCCCAATTGCAAGTATGGTACCATGAAGAAAGACGAGAGCTGGTTGTTTCAATGATGGCTGCGGACGACTTGGCGGTCCGAGACGACACCTTGGGTCATGGTTCGTTACCGGAGGCATATGCTAAGCTACGCATAATGCCAGCTACGTAAGTTTACGATATCGTTTTCAAGTATTCAGATCTAAAGCATTATTACGATTGTAAACTGATTATGGGTCTAATTTCTAAATTTTTACTGCTAATCACAGAACAGATATGAAAGGAAATCAACTTGATACATATGACTTTTTCTTGACATGGTGATTGTGCCAAGATTGTTGAGCTGCTTAATTATTCAATTAACTAGGTGTGAATGGCATCGTGATTTCAGGCAAATTTCTGGATTTTTTAAATGCATCATTTTTTCAAAATTATGTTTTTTTTTTTAATATTGCGCTGAGTAGCTGTCTTAGAGACGAAATATAAAAGCGCGTAACGCCGCGTTGCAGTCTAACGATTAAACGATACAAATATTGGTACGGAACCCATATAAATGTAAACATAATTTGTACTAATTATTAAAATCTCTATAAAATATTTTATAATTTGATACGCATATGGCTAATGATCATTGTTCACCCACAAATCGCATTTTTTTCACTTTATCTCCAAAATTGCTGGACCTGTTTTTCCAAAAATTTAACCAATTGTTATTATATGTTCATACAAGTTATATGTTTTTTCAATCATTCAAATCGGTCGCTCCGTTCTCTCAAAACTGATATTTTTGACACTTTTAACACCGTAAAAAGTTTTTACGGACCTGTCTATGTTAAAAAGTAATCAGTTCCCCATTAGAATTGAATGTTTCAATCAATCAAATCAGTTGATCCGTGTTCGCGAAATCGTGGACGAAAAATTATATCCAAACATGCACACGTACAAATTACACACATTCACACGCACATACATGCATCCATTTTTTAAGGTTTGCCAAAATGTTTAGAAGGTCTTAAATCGTAAAGATTCATATAAAGTTTCATATTCGATATTTTTGTTCAAATACATCAAAACAATCAGATTACAATTACTAAAATGAGCTTATTTCAATACTCACAAAACAATTTCTAAATTGAGTTTACTTTACAATACTACAATGCCATAGTTCACATTCACATGTTTGAATTTTTTTCTATGGCATTAAAAAATAATTATCATATTATCAACAATCAATGCATCACTCCGAATTAATTTACCGAAAAGTATAATTTAATACAATATAAAAGACTTATAATATATATGTATTAGTATATTTATAAGTTTTTCAATTATAGAAAACTAATTATAAGACAGTGGAAATATGAAATAATTTAAAACTCTCTTTATTCAA
>NW_020539726.1:2622855-2771605 GCF_003426905.1 Ctenocephalides felis | reverse complement strand
CCCCATGAGAAGTTTTTTATCCACAGTATCAACCATATGCAAAGAACAGAATATCAGGTAGGATTTCGAAAGAACAATTATGCATTTTGCTTGAAACTGTAAACTTGCCATATGAATCAACACAAACAAATAAAATATGAACTTTTATGTTAAATGGAATATAAACAAAAGTAACTTTAGTCATAAAACATATAATTATTGGTTTGTTATCTATCATTAAAATAATATTCAATCACCAAAAATTAAAAAGATATCAAAACAACCTTGATGGTATGTTATTGGTATGAACTAGAGAATATGCTAATTAGTTAGTATGATGTTATAGGACCTTATATATTATATTCTGTAATAGCAAAAGTTAACGTTGTCTGGTATTTAGTACAGATCACATAAGATACGATTATATAACTTAATCTGGAATCAATAGAAGCCATAACTAAAAATATCAGGGGGTAATATTAAAGTAAAATTATTAAAATTTATTAAAACATATATATAATATATATATATATAATATATATATATATATAAATAGTATATAATAATAAAGATTTTAAAATTTATCTATATTCACTTCCTCAAAATTTTTGATTTAAAATAATCAACAGCTCTTTCATTTTAGGTTATCAGGTGGCAATTATGCAGCAAATGAGTTCTAGTTAATAGACTTTCAATTCCATCTATACAATATGTAGAGTCACTTGATATATGTTGTGCAATTGATAAGCCACTTAGCGTGTAACATGTATGATAAAAGTCTCTTGGTTTGCCAGGTTTATCTATCAATCCCCCTCGAGGACTTTGGCAAGCCATTAAAATATATTCTTGTAAACAATCAAATGATCAAATAAAATTTCTTTTGCCAATAAACTATTTTGAATTGTATCAATACTTTCAAAATTTTCCAATATGTTTTCACTACTTTGATTTTGTAAGATCAAAGATTGAATTATTGGAACAGTTGCACCTTGCCAAAAAGAATAGCACCCATCCACTAGTTTATTAGTTCGGCCTTGGAAGCCACCTTCAAGCCTCATTTGTCGATTCACAGTCCAGCGAAGTAAATTTTGAAGATTGCATGTGCTCGAGTTATTTAGAAGAGCAAGACCTGCAGCCCCACAAAATGAATAGCCACCATGTGCCTCATTGCCAGGTGAACTAGCAAAGCCTCCTTCATAGGTCTGACAACTAGCAATCCAGTTTGCAGTGTTTTCAAATAGTTTTGGATCCTCAATTCCAGACAATTTTGCTACTGCAATTGCACAATATGCCCCCCTAATATCCAATTCCCCATTTTCATGGAGACAAAAACCACCATTACATTCCCTAACAGTTAATAAGAAGTTATGAAGACTTGTTCGATCTATTGTTTCATAGGCCTGTGGTGTACTATATTAAAACCAAGGCATTCACTGCAGCGTAAGTAGAAGCTAAATGCGGCATTGATATGGACCTCCACAAAATCCTCCTTTTGGATCTCTGCATTTCTCAAGAAACAAAATACACGGTTTTGTAGATCCAGTGAAAATTTATGTCCAAGCAATGTTGCTGCATTCAATATCCAGACACACTAACCAGGGCCGACTCGAGTCGAGACATTCATAGCTTGTTGATAATAGCTCAGAGAGTTTGTAAGGAACTCTATATGATTTTGTCTCTTGAGTAAATTCATATCAGGTTCTATTTGCAATCTTAATGAGTAATCATAAAAATTTTGGCAACATCATTTTCAACCAATTCCTGTTCCTTTGATGTATGTGTGACATGATTCTCATGATTAAATTTTTGCTCTCGCACTTCATTGCACGTTCGTACAGAGTTCTGTGTATTTCTTCCAAATGGATTATTAAACATTTCTGTCTGCCAATCAAGAATGTATAATTTCAGCTATAACCTTCATAGTTTCATTATGCTGAGAGCTCATTAATATAAAAATATTTTCATAATTACATGTAATTGACCAGTAAGAATGTGCAAAGGTTCATAATCATTTTCACTATAATCATATATATATATATATATATATATATATATATATATATATATAAATATGTATATATTATATATATATATATAATTTCAAATCGAACAACTTGTTAAGTCAATTCATAATCAGGAATTAGTGTATCATCAACATTGCCAAAAGTTTGTTACTTCATATCAATTTTGCAGTTACAGAATTATCTGAGCAAAAGAGACACTAAAATAATTTGCCTCTAACATAAAAGTAACACGTTAAGAATAAAAAATCAGATCACATTTTAAATACAAAAGACGTATCATATCAAATATTGTTATTTGTAAAAATTCACTTACGTCCTATCGTAGCGCTATCTGTCATCACAGTACGATAGAGCAATAATACATTTGCACTTCGAAATAAAATATTGTTAAAAATGTTTATGCGAAAATTAAAAATAATCTCTCAAGTGAATTCATTAAATTCTTTTGTTACAAACGATGTAGTACTGCTATTGATAAAACACTCGAAAAAACAATGAACGCACAAGATGAAGTGAAAAAAGCTCAGAAAACCAATTATGCACCAGGGACTTCGACAATATTTGATAAAATATTATCGAAAGAAATTAAAGCTGATATTATATACGAGGACAAGTTATGTATGGCTTTTAATGATGTTAATCCTCAAGCACCCGTACATTTTCTAATTATTCCCAAACGAAAGATTGCGAAACTGGAACATGGCGGACCAGATGATGTAGAGGTTAGAATGAGTTTACACTTTTGATTAAATTAGAAAAAATTAACTACTATTTTTTTTACAAGATATATTTATTTACCTGCTTTGTATGAATTAAAGTGCATAAAATTTATCCAAAATTCGACGAAAACTGCTTGCTAATAATTGTTTATTGTTCAACTAAACTGACACCGATTCAACTATGCTTTTGAGTTCTCCATGAGAACGCTTGTGTTTGTTACTTTACTAATCGTATAACTTGCCTTGTCATGTCGTAACTTCAGATGGTCAAGTTTGTATCACATCGCATTGTGTTCGCTGATTTTAAATTACGATTTTATTATAGAAAAACTTGATAATTTAAAGTTATTGGCTATTTCATGATTATTTTTTCATTGTGATTTAATAAAAATAATTTAGAAACAATGGACGGATTGGCGCAAATGCATATTTTGAAACGCATTTTCTAACCAAATCCAAAGACTGTTTTCGTTTGTTCGTTTAACATACTTCGTTTTATATAAACCATATTAAAGTATTTCTTAAATTAATTTACGATTTAATATTTTCATACAAAATGCACGAAAACAAATCTCTATTAATAGAATATTTGCATAAGAATCACTTCATCGACATTTAAAATAATATTTACAATACAATAATTAGTTCTATAATAAAATTATTTTTAAACATAAGTATTTATGAAATTATTTTCCAGAAACTATTAGCTTTTTTAATTACTTTTTATGCTATAATATGCTTCAAGTTAATATTTAAATACTGTATAATTAATTGTAAGGCAAAAATTGAATTCTAAATAAATTTGTAATTTTTTACATTAAGATTACTCTTTATCTAAATTACACTCGTGATTTAAATTTATTTATTTCTAAATCTATCAAACAATAAAATTTTGCTCTTTTCTTAAATTCAAGTAATAAGATATGTTTATGAATTGCACTTTAGTCTGTTGTATGTTGCAATATACAGTGTAGATTATACACTCACGCCGGGAAAAGCTAATATAGCTAAATAAGGATTATTGTCTCTCTTGGTAAGTCTCCCAATTCTGGGGCGATAACTACCATTTGATTACCGTAAGATCGCAATTTACAAACCTGAGAGATTATTTTGACGTCTAACATACATGTAGAGTTAATAGCTATACGAATATTCATTTGTGGATCAAACTTTCTCAACAATGGATCAATTACATTTTATACTTATTATTTTGATTTTATTAATTAATTAGATTTAGAATCAATAAGGTGATATTGCTGTAAATGAGCAATTAGAAACTTAATTGTTGCGTACCATTTTTTTATTAAATAAATTCTAAATGAATTCTAAATAAATTCTCTATAAAATGCATTATATTTTAATAGAATTATTGATAAACTTATTTTATTTAATTCAAGCATTGAATTATGATAAATATGTGCATATATATAATTATTTTGTATATTTTTGATTTCTCAGTTATTTGGTCATCTAATGTTACAAGCAGGAATTCTTGGCAAGAAAAAAGCGCCGAACGGTTTTCGAGTTGTTATAAACAATGGGAAAGATGGGGCTCAATCAGTTTATCATTTGCATCTTCATGTTATTGGAGGTCGTCAAATGAAGTGGCCCCCTGGCTAATATTTTATGCCATTTATAGGTCAACATAAAACATGTATATATTCAAAAATATATAATATGAAGTAATAATTTCTATTTTGTATGTATTATTTCATAAAATATATACACGATCACATACAAAAGTATCAATCTACTACATTATCTGAAAAACATTTATAACATTTTTGAGTAGCAGTATAACAGTTTAATATTATACTGTTGGTTGTTTATATAAAAAAGTTGGTTTGTTCATATACAAAAGTATCATCCTACTATTCTTTATGAAAAACATTTATACAATTTTTCAAGTAACCATTTAATATTATAAGCACAACTTTTGGTTGTTATACTGCACATATCAGCAAAATCACAAAAATCTTGATTTGTTCTCTGAATTTCAATGAACTTATCTAATGGACATAAGAAATTGTTAGATGAACATTCAGGAATCTTCATTGGCTGTTCTTGATGTAACAGGAGTATGTAAGGATTTTTAGAGTTATCACAACTGAAATATAAAAAAAATTATTCAAGTATAGAAATTTCAGACTAGTATGATAATAATTCATAAAACCTTACCTATGCATAAAACTAATAAATAACATACATTGTTAATTTAAAATGTTTTCTTTTTATTCAATTATCTTTTAATTGAATTGAGCTTCTTCTGCATGAATAAAAAAATATTTTGAAGATGTTACTAATTTATTGAAACAAACATTACCTATATTTAACAAAACCTATATTGGATCCAAATGCATCGATCTTGCTTACTCTCCATTGTCTATCAGGTTTTATTTCATGGGTTAAATGTTCGGCATCTTTATACAAACCCAAGTGAGCAATTAATTTTAGTATTGTTCCAGAATGCGTGAAATAAAAAACTGATTGCGGTATTCCAACACTACAATAATATAAATAAAGACAATAGATAATTGATTCTTAATATGGATTGTAGAATATAATCTTACTCAAATAAATGAAGCATATCTCTTATCATAACACAAGCTTGTTCATGCGTTAAGTTGAAACCGTATCCATCAATCCAATAATATTCCAAATCTTCTGCATATTCCAAAACCTATTAAAAAGTTTATGTAGAAGGTAATATAAAAATCAGAAATAACATGAGAACATAATATGATTGAAATGTTGAATTTTCTAATTTAAGCTTTCAATGTAAAAATTTATAATTTGATTCTTGTAGATATAAAATATACCTCGAATTCAGAAATTGTGAATACTGAACACCAAGCACCTTTTCTGTCATCATTCCAAGCAGTTTCAAAGGCGCAATAGGAGTACATGTAGAAAATATCTTCTATACAAGAATACATTAAAGTATTTTAATGAACAAATTAAATAGATGTATATAAAAACCAGAAAACTAAAGATTTTTTTGTAAAAAAGGAGTAAGCAATGATCAATAAAGACCAAATTTATTGAAATATATTTGATTATATAAGTATTTATTGAAATACTTACCAAACTCTAAATAATTTACTGGCAAACCAAGTCTCTCAGTAACGGTTCTTATTAAATTCTTCACAAGATCACTTTTTTCAAATTTATTTCTTTCTTTCACACTTTCTGGATTTTTGTCAATATCGAATTTCCATTTATTACAGCATTTGTAAAACTAGAAAAAGACGAAGTCTAAAACAAATATGCAAAAACATAAATGAATTTAAATAATCTTTGATTTATTGACTTAAATTTAATTTATAAATAATACAATATATATATATTATATATATATATATATATATATATATATATATAAAACAAAATAGTAATTACCCTTAATATGGGATCTTTAGATAAAGGGCTGGGATACCATACTTGACTGCTGTTAAATAATCCAAAGATGCCTTTAGCAAACCATTGCGCACTTTGTTCTGTCCTTTGACTTTTAGTATATTTAAACTGCAAAAAAAATTAATATAAATTTAGATGTGAAACTATGATGAATATATGTAGTAATAGCAATTGTAGGTAATTACCATATATGATGAATTTGAAAATGATGCAGGAAATAGCTCAGGAAGTCGCTGTCGCATTCTATTAGATAGTTCCATTAACTCTTTTTGCCCTTCTTTTGTAAGAAATTTTTCATTTCCTAGTAAATCACTAGGTGCTTTCCATTGCTGGAGATTCTTTGAATTTTCGAAACATAATGTTGCTAAAAATGTAGGACTCTTATCTTAATTTGAATAAAAAAACACTGCATGAAGAATTACTATGAATATAAGTATCAATACTGTGTTAACTATAATAATTTACCCTTGAACACATTCAGATCATTATATACATACATACATATATATATATACACACACATATATATATATATATATATATATATATATATATATATATTATATAGATATTTACATGGTTTCGTATTAACAAAATTATCCACTTGGAAGAGAGAGCAAGATCATAAAAAAAAAAATTGAATGAGAGGTTGCTGATAATGAGAAAGTTCTTGATCAATAATTAATGAAAGTTAATGAAAAAATAGAAAAAAGGCAATGATAAATAATAAAGAAATTGTGTCACACTTTTATAGTGCAAGTCCTCATACAACTTTGTAAAAAACTAATTCAATTTAACTAGCAACTATGTTTTAGTTAGCAAAATTCATCGTAGGCTAAAATATTCACTAATAATGATAAAGCAAAACCATAAGAATAAGTGGCTTATAAATCAGCTTTTAAACTAATCATGAGTCAAAAATAAATTATGTTTATTTTTTTGTAAAATACTGAGCTTTACTTTAGATTATAAAACATAAAATAATTTTTTCCCAACCTATCTATGATAAATTTCATAACTTCCTACTGATATAAATGTGTAAATAAAATAATTTTAAGATTTAATTTGAAGCAAAAATTAAATGGTTAAAGGTAAATCATTTGGCTTTATTGATGGTTATTGATAAATTTCAGTCATTGTCTAAAGTGTCATTGAGCAACTAATAAAATTAATATATTGTAAATACACAAACTAATATACATTATTGTTAATGCATGTAATATAATGAAACACAAACAAAAGTAAGAAAACTGTAAGTTCAATTGCTTGCTACAGAACTAGTGCACTTAAATTTCAATTAAAATAAATGTACATACACACATACATTATAAGAACTTTACCTTTCTGTTATATTAATACATAATTGATAAATTGAAAATGTATGTGTTAAATTCTGATTCTTACATTTCGAAAGATTCTCCAGAAACTTTTGTTGAATTTGAGTCAAGCGATCTAAAGCTCTGATGTATTTCCCACCGGGATTTCTAGTTCCATGTCTAATGACCATCCAAATTTGTCGTGGTGTACATCCTATTAGATAATTTTATTTTATTTTAATCGAAAAGTAATGACATTGAGAGTACATACCTGGAAATGTCAATTTGGAAACATTTTTATTTTCAACAAATCTATATGGTGTTTTAGTAGCTAAATGAAAATGAAAATTTTCATTTTTAACATCATTACAGTTATTGTTGCACCAGGTAAATGGAATTATAATGGATAAACAAATAAAAATAATTATATTCATCGTGCGTTTTTAACATTGTTGTTGGGCACATGTTGCTTATCTGTCAAACGTCAGAAGAAGCAAAACGTCAGTTCTGAAAATAGCAGAGATGTTTCGTATATTGAAGTCTAGATGCCACCAATTTCACACCGAAGTTGCAATTTAACAAATTTCATGCATTTAATAAATGCAATGTAACGATTACAATATCAGCTAATAATTTCACACTGAAGTTGCAATTTAACAATTGAAATTATTAACTTTCCGCAGGGTAAGTTATAGTATGGTTCCTTATCTATGGTTATAGTAATCGCAAAAAATCGAAAATGAAAATTTTTATATTTCTTAACGTTTCAGAGGTTTCTAAACATTTGGGCATACTTAGGATGTATGCGTGTGTGTGTGTGCGGATACAAATTTTTGTCGATCATTTCGAGAACACGGTTTAACCGATTTCAATTATTCAAACAACATTCGATTCCTTGCCAAAGTTGCCAAAAAGTGCCAAAAACGGTAACTCAGTTTTTAAGAGAACGGATCGTCCGATTTTAGTAATTCAAAAAACATTTTACTTGTATTGACAAGATGAAGAACTGATTAGATTAGAAAAGTAAAAAAAGTCATTTGGCGGTCAAAAATTCATTCATTTTATGGAGATTTTAATAATACGTATGAATTTTGTTTACATTTCTATGGGTTCCGTAATATAGTTTGCCCGTTAGACGGTGAGGCGGCAATTACGCGCTTCAATATCCCCTTTCCATGCAGCTAAATAAGCAGTACGATTGCTTTTAACAAAAGTTCAAAATTTCCAAAATATTTCAAAATAAAGAAAACATTTTTTTAACTTAACGTGATTTTAAGCTTAAATCATTTTTATGAGCCGAGATAGACATATATATATATATATATATATATATATATATATATATATATATATATACATAGCTGGGCACCGTTAATCAAATAGTTAACTTCGTTAATCGTTAATCCGCTACAAAAAAAGTTAACTTCGTTAAACGTTAAAGCGTTACATTTCGGAAAAATTAACGCAAGTTAACGTTAATCGTTAATCCGTTAATATGTGTAAAATTACATTTTTATATCGTTGCGTTAGTGAACTTAAAAAACTTATTAACTTCCCGTAGGGCAAGTTATAGTAATCGCAAAAAAATCGAAAATGAAAATTTTTATATATCTTTACGTTTCAAAGGTTCCTGAACATTTTGGCATACCTTAGAAAAAATGGATGTATGTGTGTGTGTGTGTGTGTGTGTGTGTTGGTATGTATGTATGTATGTACGTGTGTGTATGTATGTGCGGATACAAATTTTCGTCGACGATTTCGTGCTGATTAGTTTTTGGCGAAGGCAGGTCTAGCCGTTCCAAAGATACGGGACAAAAAGTGCCGAAAACGGTAACTCAGTTTTTAAGAGAACGGAGCGTCCGATTTGAATAATTCAAAAAACATTTCACTTGTATTGACAAGATGAGGAATCGATAAAATTTTCATGATGGTAGGTCTAGCGGTTTCGGAGATATGGAGAAAAAAGTAAAAAAATGAGCCATTTGGCGGTCAAAAATGATCATTAGACATATGCACATCAAATTATCAGATATTTTATAGACATTTTAACAATAAGTATACAGTTTGTTAACATTCCTATGGGTTGCGTACCAATGCTTATGCGTTAGACAGCGACGCGGCGCTTACGCGCTTTATATTTTGTCTCTATGCAGTCCTAAAGCAGTAAAATTGCTTTGAAAAAAAGTTCAGATCTTCGAAAATATGTCAAAATAAAGAAAACATTTTTTTTTCAAAAAAAAAATAATTTTTTGTCCAATATTTTATAGTTTCTCAAAAATCTTATTTTTTCGAAGTAATTTTTTTTCAAAAATGTTAATCGTTTTTAAAAAAATAATAATTTTAGGTACGGAAAGTACCAGCAATTTGCCTTAAGGCACAACGCCTTAATTGCCTTTAAACGCCTTTTAACGCCTTTAAAGAGTTTGTAGCTCTTTGGTTTTTCTATAGACTGAGTGACAGAATTGAAAAAGTCTTCCTTCTCGTCATCATCGTTGTTACTCGCATTGCTCCCTCCGCCACTTAAACTATCTCTGTCCTTCGAATTTTTCGCTACTTCTTGCCATAAGGCATCTTCTACCTTTTTTTCCGTGCATTTTCTTACTGCTTTCCTCTCTACTGCTGTCATACGTTTCCAGCCACATTAACCGAAACTTTGGGTGAAATGCCGCGGCAAGTTGGCACTGTTCATCATTCAGGTAGTAGTCCAAATCTTTTCTCTGTGCCGTTTAATAAGGCATTGGCTAAAGCCTATGGCTAAAGCTGTGCCGTGCGGTAAATAGTAGGCATTGGATTAACGATTAACGGACTTCTCGCATTTTAACGGAAGTTAACGTGTCCGTTAACATTTTTAAAAGTTAACTTAAAAGTTAATCCGTTAATCAAAATGTTAACTTCGTTAATTAACGATTAACGGATTAACGAGTTAATGCCCAGCTATGTATATATATATATATATATATATATATATATATATATAATATATAACGTGCGATAAAATGGCTTCAAATGTCTAGGAAAACTTGGTAAACTGAATATTTTATCGTTATTTTAAATGACACATTAAACATCAATTACGTAGTAATTGATATTAAGAAGATGCACATTTTACAAAATTTGATTTTCAATAAAACAATTTATATTTTATATAAATAATAAGATTTATATAATTTAAATATAATTTATATTTTAATTTCTTTATTAAAATGCTTTTGACTGGCAAGTCGTATGCATGTAGCACTTTGCCACGAAGCAAGATTTGCCTTAAGGCAAGAATTGAGAATTAGCTATTTACATAAAATTTATTTAACGCTTAATTTCGAATCTGAAGTCTTTTTCACTCAAAACTATTCAACGCCATTTCTAATTGATATCTTTCAAACAGACTTACGATATATATGTAAAAATATTAATTACTTATAGTTAGTACACTGTTAGTAATATTAATTGTAGTTAGTAAACATACGCTTGTATGTCGATTTTAAAAGACTTTACGTTTTTACACAAAAATACGAAGAAACGATCCATCGTTACCAAAAAATAATCAGCACGATTCACATCATCCTTAACGACACTGTAGATTTTGTGTTACCGAGTTGCATCTGATAGCTTTTAAATTTTTAAAATCTATTTTTTTTAACAAAACGTCGACGTAAGTTCAAATTTTAGCTCACCTACACATACACACATCACACATACACAGTCGCGTCGGAAGGTAAATTTTGATGAAGCACCACATTTCAAAACTCTCCAGGTGGTTCTTGTTGGCCTTTCTTAGAGGCAATGTCTTTGATCCCTATAGAGCTATGCTCCAGACATAGCACTTTATCAGGCTCTTTCGCAAGTCGAGCAGCTACGGCCGTAGCGTTCTCTTCTTTCTGAAAGTCGGCTTGGCTTTTGCGATCCTTGTCCTGATTTTTCTCGTGCAGTATCTGTCTTATGGTCAGGATGCTTTCCAAGTATTTGAAATAATCAGGGGCACATCTCTTTTCGTGATTCTCATCACTTTCGATTTGTCGACATTGATTTCAACTCCGTATCCTCTACCTTCTTTGACGATTCTGCTCATCATGTTTTGTAGCTCGGTTTGTTTTTCCGATAGATCATCTGCGTACTTTATTGTCTTCCTTGAAAAATCTCCATTGTCTTCAAGTGCCACTTGTTCGTTTTGGTGTTTTTCTAAAGAGCTATCATCGTGACATCCAGAAAGTCCTTTGGATATTCGACCGTACGGTATATTTGGTGCAACAATTTGGTCAGTTTCCTTAATCCGTTGTTGCCCAGCTCTTTCAGCAGGTCTGCCGGTATATCGCAATCTCCCGTGTTTTCTTTCTTCTCATATCATTTATTGCGCTCTCGACTTTGCTTTTCAAATTGCACGATACTTTGTTGTTTTCGTCCACCTCTTATTGTTCTTCTTCGATCTCAATATTGATCAAGACGATTTTCTCTATCGTACAATTTTTTAATGTATTTGTCTCACATGCTGAGAATTTTCTTGTCAATCACTTTATTTTCATTATCGTCTTCATTCTTATGCATATATGCATATACAATTTTTATTTCAGTCTAAACTTGACAAAAAACACGATTTCTTTCATCATTTCTGGAAACAAATTTATACACTTTTGAAATATGAATGTGGTTGAAATGACGAGTGCTATCATAGATAAGGAAATTAGTGATACCATCTTAACTTATTTGAAATTTTCGATGAAAAATGTAACGTAATAAGAAGAATCTTATATTTTGAGATTGATGGGTAGACTAAGCCCACCCGTCAAAACTCATGGGTGGGCTTAAGCCCACTCAGCCCACACGGTTCCGACGCCACTGGACATACATTGTTTACTTACATATTTTGCATACCTACATACATTTTCCAATTTTGGTGTCCAATGATTCAGAATGACTTGAAAACTAAAATTAGAGAAATCGGATTTTCTGGAGCAAAACATATATTCTTCCTCGGGAAGAATCAAGACAAGCAAATTCAAAAATTTATTGATTGACAAAGTCTTAAGGTTCATGAGCATTGCAATGCTATTTTTAAAAACATTTACTTTACTTGTTACTTTACATCGTGGATGCCGAGATTGAAATTATAAAACACTAAAAGTTTTTATTATTTTAATTTTGAAACCAAAATTCATTATAATTTGCGTTGAAAACTCCCAACTCTTTTTTTATACATGTAATTAATATTTATGAACATATACTTTTTATTTTCTTTGTAACATTCAGGTTTATTTAGACAATAACATACATAATTTAACATGAAATGATTATTTTGAATATACCTTTATAAATATGTACATATATTAAGCTTAAACATAATTATAATTTTGCCCGCTTTGTACAAAAAATTATATTTTCTATCGTCGTTTGATTGATAGCTTCTTAGATTTTTTAGATTAAGTATTAGAATAGTAGATAAAATTAATTTGATAATTTTTATTTAATAGATTGTCATGATTCCGAATTAGGCCTCAAAAAATAATTACCTAAACTTATAATATTACATTTTTCACAAAGTCTATTGATCAATATTTTAACTAGTTTAACATAAGCATAAAATTTTGTACATATACTTTTTTACATTAAACAAGTTATTATATTCTCTGAATTTAGGTACTTACAAATATCTTGTAATTATATTATAAATACATAATATATAAGAACAAAATTTTTCTATTAGTTAATAATAATGAGTTTTTTAACATTAGATCATATTAACATTGAAATTATAAGTCGAAGTATTAGAATAGTTTCAAGCGATAGTATTAAAAATATAATCTGTGATGCACTTACTTCACTATTGTATATTACTATGATTCTAAATATAGTTTTATCATTTTTAGTGTCGACAGTGTCATTTATTTTTTATATCTTTATATAACAGATCAATTGTTACAAACACATATAAATAAAGTATTATCCAGTCATAACGCATTACAAAGACAGATTTGTAATTGTAAGAATGGCGAAATCGGTATATATGATTTGTCGTTTTGTAACGTGATATTTCAAGTTATTTACAGAAATCTTCTTATGCAAAAGTGAAATAATTTTTTTTATAAAATTATAAATAGTTTTATATTTTGTGAAAAGCTCAAAATTTTGAAATATTTTGAAAAAGTTGAGTTTTGAAATCTTTAAAAAAAATATTATAATTTTTTTTTTAGAATAAGGCTTGATACGAGTAACTATGAAATTTTAAAACTTTAAATTCTATTTTAATTTGTTTAGATTATTTTTAATGACTTTGTCATTTAATTTTGATATTTTAGGAGAATCGGTTATAAATTGTTAATTTTTTTCAATTATGAAAACTACATTAATTTCACTAGAAAATCGAATAGGTTATAGTTATAATTGATAAAAGCTTCGAGTTAATACAGAATTTCTTAGTCATATAATATAATTACTGCACATCACATTATTTTTATGTGTTTGTATATATTTAAAATATTTTTATATTCAATGCAAGTATATACATGGTTCATGTTTTATTTAGAAGATTTGTCAAAATGTTACTTTCCACTTTTATTCAACATATGCTATATCGAAGTAATAATATAAACCAATAATTTTTCATATGTGTATTATTTACAACTTCGTGCTATCTGATTTTTAAAAAATTGGTAAATGCATACAAAAATGAAAAATATATGTAATATATCATATCTATAGAGTTTAGGTAAAAATAAGTATAAATTATCGATTAAATGCTTCAAATATTTTGTATTGAACTTCATATATTTATTATAATTAGAGCAAACCATTTAATTATGTTATACACAACCGTTAATATAAAAGAAACTATTTAAATCCTAAAGTGTCGTAGTGATTAGAACGTTCAATATATTTCTGAATTATGATCTGATTTCAAACAGCAATTGTTGAAATGCTCGTAAAATAAAGCTTAATAAATGCTTAACTTAAGAGGGCATTCTAGTATAAAAATTCAAAAAAATGTTTTTTGAATTTTAACTATTTAATAACATGTGTACAAGATAATTTTGTAAAATTTAAATTATTTTTGGAGATACAGCTGTTTGACCATATATATAATATATGGTCAAGCCATATATAATATACTTCTATTTTCTTCATTTTACGAAAATTTAAACACGTTTTACTCAAAAGTGTCTTTTTCAATATGATGCCCACGATTTCTCGAGTTTTACTGGACCACTTGAAATTTTCAAAGAATCATGGATCGGCCCAAAAATGATTTGCCGGAACGCGTTCCGTTCCAAAAATGATTCGCCGGAACGACTGATCATAGCCATGGTAATAAAAAATGTGTCGCCTTCTTTACGATGATTTAAATATCAACTAAAATTTATGTCTTTACACTAGAATACCCTTTAATATGTAAATGTACTTGTTTTTCCTTGTTATCACTAGTTCTATAAGTGCATACGACCTTCATCGATTTTTAAACAAATAATTTCTTTGTGCTTATAAAATATACAAAATGAATTCTTCAATCCACGATCCTATAACTAGCCTAAAGCACATCACAGCCTTAATCCTGCCCTTCATTTCAAATTCATTTAAACCATATGACGACATGGGAAGATATATCTACCTTTAGTTGTACGAGGTGAAAACAACTAAAAACATATATATATACGAGATACATACATATATATATATATATATATATATATATATATATATATAATTTCAGTTATGCAAGAATAAACACAAATGCTTACATTTTTTAAATTCTATACATTATTAACTTAATTAATATAATCTAATACTCTTCAACATTAAAAGCTCTGTAATTTCAAACATATGATTATCATATTTTTTAAACTTCTACGTAAATATATTATTTCTCAACAGTGAATTAATTATGATATTTAACACATATTTATAATTTATATAATTCGGTTATTTCAACATTCCAAACATTAATCTGTACAAAACATGTTGATTATATCCAATACCATTCATTTAGCTTGTTCATAGGTTGTCGTATAAAGTGTAGTTTGTGAACAAACACTTTTTAATTAAAAAGAAGTATGACAAATGCCTACATTTGGATTAAAGTCAAAAATTTGATTGGTGTTTCTAGCAATATTTATATTAAATACAAAAATGCAATAGTTAATAAAATATTTGTCTGTATTTGAAATGATATAAAGTCTCTCCTAAATATTATATTTTCTATGATATATAATTATTATCTTTCATATTTCTTGTTAAACAGAAATATTTGGCGTTATGCAAAATTATTTGTTTTAGCAAATAAAATTAAATTTAGTGTTTAATATTAGTTCATAATGTTGCCAATTGAGGGCTATTTAAGCTCATAAAAGTAATTTATACTTGGTGTCAAATATTAAGCTATAGCTGCTTAAATAAAGGTTAAACATGAAATATTAGCAACGTTCCAATTCTAATTATTGAAAACAACAAACTTAATGTGTTAATTAGGTATATATTAGGCTTGCAACAAATATTCCACTGATTATCGAATATCTTATTTGGCCGAATACCAAATACTTGGAAATATTATATATTAGTAGCTGACCCGGCCAACGTTGTTTTGCCATAAAAAATATTTCTTGTAAAATAGGTTTAGTGAATCAATCAATATGAATTTTTTCGAGCAATCTGTCCTATTATGTTATAAGTGTTTTTTTACAAAGCATGTACAATTATATAACATAATTCTATTGATAGGCTTAATGTCGTTTTAGTTTTCTATCACTGATAATATTTTCACTCTAATTAATCCAATACAGTATCCAAATAAAACTAGCTTTGAATTGAATTATTGATTTTCTGCTTTCTGATTTCAATAATTTACTCTAGAGAAGTTAACAAATTGATAATCAAGAATTCGCTTACTCGGTGGCATCAAACGGAAATTCATATTCATAAATGGTTAAAAGAATGTAAATCATAGCACAATTCTTTTTTAGATTTGAATTCCTAAATCACGCTATAATTGCGGCAATTCAACATTCCACAATGCTAATTTTTGTATCGATAATGTAATTCGAATTGGCACATCACAACTGAACAACATAATTGCAGCTGCCTCTTATAATACTATAATCATTCTAATAATAATTTCTGGTTAAAACACCTTGTAGATTAACTACCCTTACATAAAATTCATTGGAATGTTTTCTTTGTCAGATACAAGTGTTTCATAGAGGTAAATGAAATCAGCACGTCATGGAGAATCATTTGAGTCAGAACCTAATGAATGAATTGGAAATAGAGGATACCATGATGCTGTATGCTGTGTCAATTCGAGTGTATCCAGACATAATTCAGCGCCTCCCAGACCTTGATTGTGATCAAATCCACTTGATTTCTGCCAAACCATGACTACTAAGGTACGCCCGATCACGTCACAGGCCTACGACGTTAGAATTTTTCTAGTCTTAATAATATATTTATTTCGATAGGTACTAATATTTTTAGATAAATCTCATAATCCAACAAAGCATTGAATTTTAAATTTCTTAATAAATGGTCATTATTGTATGGCTAATACTAATTTAAAGTGATGGATTAAATCGATTTATTATACTTTCAGAAAAAGTTTCCTTTATAGCACAGCCGTCAGTTAAAGCTGATACAAGAAAAATATATAATACAAATTTATCTTTGTATTATTGTGAAGTAACAAATTTAGCGCCTTAACAATGTTTATAGGCTACGAATCTACGATATTATATTGAACATTAAACTAAACTGTTATGTAGTTTATATTTAAAATTTTCTTAAACTCTACGTATATTACAGAATGCGCGCTAATGTATGGTTTTCTATAATTTGATATAAACATTTCACAAAGATTGAAAAAAAATTATATATATTAATATGTTGTGTTTTACCTGATATCGCAGAATTTGCTTATAGATTGGCTCAAAGGAATGACGAGCGACTCTCGTTTTTCGTTTCTGTAGCCAACGCTCTCCATCCCTTAAGTAACATTTTACGTAGGTGTCTGGAGGTTCGTTATCGTCAGAAGTTATATTTCTCGCGCCAATAACCTGCAATATAAAGAAAATTGCAATGTAAGAAACAAATGAAAAAGAAATAGCTTACTAACATATTGTATTAAATTCACTCTACACACTTTCATTGCGTGTCATCGATTTAAGATAAAATGGCTATAATGATAACCGAAACTATTCTAACATATGCTAGAGCGGGGCTTAAAGGTCTCGTAGGGCAAGGTATAGTAATCGCAAAAAAATCGAAAATGAAAATTTTTATATATCTTTACGTTTCAAAACCTTCTGAACATTTTGGCATACCTTAGAAAAAACGGATGTATGTGTGTGTGTGTGTGCGTGTGTGTATGTATGTGTGGATACAAATTTTCGTCGAGGATTTCGGTTGACGATTCGATTCGTATTGATAAGGACACGTGCTGATTAGTGTTTGGCGAAGGCAGGTCTAGCCGTTCCTAAGATACGGGGCAAAAAGTGCCAAAAACGGTAACTCAGTTTTTAAGAGAACGTAGCGTCCGATTTGAATAATTCAAGAAACATTTTACTTGTATTGACAAGATGAAGAATGGATCAAATTTTCATGAAGGCAGGTCTAGCGGTTTCGGAGATCTAATGAAAAAAGTAAAAAAAAAATGCCATTCGGCGGTTAAAAATGATCATTAGACATATGCACATTAAATTATCAAATATTTTATAAAGATTTTAACAATAAGTATCAATGCTTATGCGACGCGGCACTTGCGCGCTTTGACATTTCGTCTCTATGCAGTTCAAGCAGTACGATTGCTTTGAAAAAAAGTTCAGAATTTCCAAAATATGTCAAAATGAAGAAAACATTTATCTTTTCAAAAAAATTTTGTTTTCAAACAAAATTTTTTTTTCAAAAAAAAGTAATTTTTTGTCAAATTTATAGTTTCTCAAAAATCCAATTTTTTTGAAGTAAAATTTTTTCAAAAATGTTAATCTGTTTATGAATATTTCTGAGAAAATACTAGATCGACGCAATATACGTTGTTATCTCTGTGTTATTCGTTGTGATATAATTTGCTCGGTTTTCACAATATAATTGCTCAAATTCAAATTGGATCTTTATGCTGCATCTCTTATTCAAACGTAAAAGCCTCTTTAAAATATAATGAACTTGAAAAAAAATATTATTATTGGGAGAAGTATTTTAAGGAGAATTTGTAATTTAAATTTCAATGTTATTGTATGAAAGTATTGTGAATTATGAAATAAAGTAAACAATATTATAAATATAATGTTAAGATAATAAATCATTTATGTATTACTATAAAGCTGCCACTTCTCCATGATGAGGATATTCTTCAATCACATCATACTGGTTAATAGAAACAGAATTAGAATTTTAGTGAATTTGATATTCAAAATCAAAGACAAACCTCAACTTCCAAAATTCCCTTTGTCATCAAGAGACCCAATTTTAATTCACCGTATTTGGCATAGCATACACGTCCTGTTTTGGGTTGAACTTGCCCTGGTCCCAGTTGTGCAGGTACCCTACCCGAAGAATTTTCATCATCGCTAGTAGGAGATTGTACGCGTTCTTTTATGTCTATCACACTCTCTTTTCTTGCCCGACTTGATCCTTTTTTATAGAACAAATTATTAAAGATTGGTTTTAACATCGATTTAACTAATATTTAATGTACATTTCAATAAACGATTTTTGAGTTATAACCAAATTGATGAAATTCGAGCAAGTCTCATTTGAAAAATTAATGTTAATAAAATATTTAAAACATTATAACATATATTTTCCCATATATGAATAATAATAAAATTTAGTTGCAAACATCAGTTTCATAAAGGTTTTATGCCAATGATGGTTAAAAAACCGTAATTCATTTTATATTTTATGGAACACCGAATTAATAACATTAAGGTGACCATACGTCCCGGTTTGGCCGGGACTGTGCCGGACTTCCAGATTGTGTCCCGGATTTGAGTTTTTCAAAAAAGCAATATTTGACTTGGTTTTAGTCCCGGATTGCCTGGGTTTTCTGAATGTATAGGTTTCAATTTAATCTACGCAATTACTTGATAATAAATTCACAACTACATATCAAATATATGAAAACGTTATAAAACAGGTATGCTTATAAGCAGGGTCGGTCCAACTTTGAATGCAAAAAATACATGCGAAAAATTGCGGGCGCACGCCTTATGGAACGCCAAAGCGAGATATGGATATGAAATTTCTAGTATAGTTTTTTCAATATTATTCAAGAAATATATAATTATTTTGCATGTTTTACTAATCTTTGAACAATATTTATAAAATACGTCCAAAATGGAACTTAAAAACAACGATCTTATACACGATGGGAAACTAAAGATGAATACGATATCAATTAGGAGTAGTTTACGATGCAATTTTGGATATTTTAAATAATGAAAAATTAAATTGAAATAATCCAACATGAAGTACCAGTGCTATGTTTACTAATGAAAGGCTATTTTCTTTTATCTCTATGATATGCTCAATAAAATGAATCGCATAAAATCCCCAAAGTAAATAAATAAAATGTTTCAAAACCCAAATATTAATATTACGCATGCGTTAGAAATAATTGAAAAATTAATAATATTCTTCAAGCAATAAATAACATATAGAAATTTTGGATGTGGTAAAAAGTTTGGGTTGAAAATAAAACATTTAAAAATAGTTCGGTAGTGCGACAACGATAGAAGACACAAAAATTTGATCATAAGCACCCGCGCATATTTTAAATAATTTTAAAATCAATGTATTTTTGCGGTTTTAGTTTACATATATCTAATTTTTTGTGTACTGAATCCAGAATTATTAAAAAATATTTTAAAAAATTAATGTAAATTTTTGTATTTTTTAATGATAAACTATTAAAACAGTTAAAATAATATAGGGGGGGGGGTAGCAATAAAAAATTAATGGCATGCGGGCGCTGAGGACCCTGAAACCGGCCCTGCTTATATGAATTATATATTATGAATGAGAAAATAGCTGAATAAAAAATTACAAAGGCAAGTCAAAATAGCACGTCAGATTTTTAACTTTTATTTTGAATTTTACGACAATAACCACAAATTATGAAAACGAACTTTTTGACTTCCTAGCACAAATGCTAATTAAATTACGTTAATTAAATTTAGTTAATTATGAACAAAATTGAACACAATTTCATACATGGCTTAAAAGCCTCGAATTCTATTTTATCTTTAAATAGTATTTGTTATTTTAAATCATATTTAATTTTTTTAGCATAAAGACTCCCTTTCCCGCTTCCATCCCGGCTTACCGTAATTATAAGTCGTCGTCCTGGTTTTAGCATAAAAAATATGGTCACCTTATAAATAGTATATTCATTATTTATTTAGAATAATTTAGGTATAAATGTAAAATTATTACAACTCAGACTTGCATTTTTTCAACTAGAAGTAAATTTAATGTATAATTGTTTTTTTCTTCATAACAATGCCTCTCGTTTTCGAAGTTCTGTTGGCTATAATTTACCAAAGCGATGACATTTTTTTGAGAGTGAAGGATTTTTTTCCAGTCCCAAAAAAATATTTCATAGGTATGCTAGTACAAAATCTAGTCTATATTTTATTCTTTATTTTTATGGTTGTTAAATATTATAATTTTATAACTTCTTATAAAAGATGTATGACAAATATATTTTATTCATTACAAAAACACAAAGGTGCAAAGCACATTGACAAACATTATATGTATGAAACCACGTGTCACATTGAAAATAATCGTTAATATTCGATGAACATAATGATTGCATACTGAAACATACACAAGAAAAATACACTCAAGATTGAACAAAAACACAGAAACATAAAACAAACTGGTAGAGCAGGATATGAAAATGGATTATGATATAATGTGAACTTTTTAAAATATCACTAAGAGTACGCTCATAACTGATTTTGTCATTTATACGAAATATGTTTTTAATATCAAATAAGTTATTAATAAATGAGTCTATATAATTAATATTAACTAAAAGTTAGTAGTTAATAAGTTAAGTTGAATATTTTATTGTAGATAGTTGACCAATACCACTACTTAGGGAAACAGTATCTGGTGGTTCTGGTGACATTATATAAACAAACATTTTTTTGAGAAAATTTCAGAAATTTTACTTCAAATAAAATAATACATAGCAGCTTTTTTAAGTTGCAGAAATTAACTGATCATAGCATTACTTATTCAATTTAATGACAATGCGTTGAAATAGTTCTTTAAGTAAATTCTACAATACAATCAAAATGGACTAGTTAAAATATTGAATTTTTTATATATATTTTGTTTAAATAATTCGATTTTTTTTTCAATATACATATTCGTTTAAAATAATTGGCATAAGTTCATAGCCATACCAAATAGACCATTTTCAGAGCCATTCACTCAAGGTATTGCCGAACGATAAAAAATAAGCGAGAATCGTATCTGGACTTGCTTGATAAAATTTAAAATTATAAATTATGATTAATTATAATTTAATAATTTTTAATCATTAATATGAGATTTTTAACATTTTAACTAAAAAATTGATTTTAAAAGCTTGCATAAAGAGAATTTTCTTAGTTGTATTTGCAAATGATGTAACAATTTATTCATTCTAATTTAAATACAGAATCGTAAAATTATTGATTATAATATGTGTTGATTATAGAAAATTCTATAGATATCGGATAATTTGATATACGTATATCAAATACTCTATCAAAGTCTCAGAGTAAATATTTTTAGCTCATTTTCCGCAATATGTACAAAAATCAAACTCCATGTTTTCCAACTATTACAAATGATCAGAATCGTAAGGATAAAAAATTTCAATTAAAAATAATGGCAATAATAGTAAAATTACAAAAATGAATATCTGCACCAATGAAGAAGTCATTGCTAAAAAGTAATGCAATTAACTTGTATAAAAAAATACCAGTTTAGATTGTATAAATCAAATAAATTTTGCACTATGATGTATACGTTTCGTTCGTTATCATTTTATGTTTAATCACTTTTGTATCAACCTATTCTAGTCACAACCAGATCCAGTTTCCACTTCTAGCTAATAACTGAATTATACGCTTAATATGATATATTGTCTATTATAAGTCCATTTTTATGTTAGATAAAAAATTGCTAAAATAGAATAAAGTAACGAATTAGTTCAAAACAAATTTTCTATATCTATAGATCTAAATTTTCTAATTATATGTATACCTAGTTACCCAATAAAACTATATTAATAAAATGTTCAAAGCTTAAGTTCACAATATATTATTTATTATATACATAGAGCATAGGACAAATAAAAAAGCAATGATTTCACATGAGACGTGAAATTTTTTTGAGGATAATTATCTTACCGAGTGACCAGAAGAAAGGTGGAAGCTAGAGATCAGCGTCTGAAGGGTTTCAAAACATATTAGAAGGAAGATATTAACTCAAAATATATCAATAAAATAGAAAGAATTTACTAGTTTTAGGAAAGTGGTTTTAAAAACATTTTTAAATTTGATAAAAAACATAATTAATATTTTATGTAAATATATAAGCAAGCTAATGTAGAAATTCAGTATAATTGTAACTCTTTTCGCAACTTCATGTTTTTACCTGTTTGCCAATTACGATACATATTTTTTAATTAAATATAGAAATCTAAATGCTAATAAAAAGTGTTCAATATAAACTTACTGCGAGAGGCCCTTTTATTAGCAGAGAAACTCATAGTTCTACCCAATTCCCCTTTTACAGCTTTTAGAGATCGTAATATTTCATCGGGATCTCTTAAAACTCTGGCACATGATGATCTTCTGCAATGTTAAATGGATTACTTACTAAACTTGTCGTAATATTTAGGGGAATACCAAATACAGACAAAATTACACAGTGGCCTTATTTAAAATTTGTTGCAAAACCATGCAAAACCTTCTTTTGCCGTTTTTAGCTTGACGAAGGTTTGGGCTTATGCTTAATATGCTGATACCCCAAAGAGCACCATACGATTTAATCATGAACTGTTTTCTTATAAATTAGTTTCTCAGTATGTCCTTACTCCGTACTATATGGTCATATAGTTTTTATAATTAGTTGCATTTTTCCTTAATAAATATGTTATTATACTTTTTATTTTATAAAGATTATTCTACAGTTAGTCCATGTCTCTAATATGAGTAAAAACGATTACATCGATTGTGATATAATTAAATAAATGATTAACACCAAGAAACAAAAAACCATGTTATTTTGTCCATACTTCTCCTACTTATTGAGTTTAAGTAGTATTTTGCCTTAAAACAAAATTATATCTAAATTAATAAAGTTAATGGAACTTAATTGAAAATTAGTTTAAGATTTAATGAACAGTTTTAGCTGACAACAGCTTAATGTAATGTATGAATTATTAATAGTGAATAATTTATATAAAATAATATTGTTTACTAAACATTATAACGAAAGACAACGATATAATCTCGAACAAAAATTAAGGACTAACCTGCGATCTCTGCAATAGGTAGCGGGAGAAGCTGGTTCAGACGGTTCGGCTGAATGTGAACCGCCTGCGGCTGCCGCCTCTTTTTCTTGTTGTGATTGGAATGAGGACCTTCGTGATCCTGGCAAAGATCTAGAAAAGTCCTTGTTTAATTGATAGACCTCCACTTCGAGCGTCTCTGATTGAGAAGATCCTCGCCGTGAGCCTTAATAAAATTGATTTGATTGATAATTTATATATGACAAATAATCTGTTAATATGAAAAAATATTTTTAATATTAACAGTATGCAGATAAATAGCATGAAACATTATGGATTATGTAAATAATCTACAGACCTGCGACCCAAGCGTGATCAGGATGCAATAAAGACAAGCCGTCACCAATGCTATCACCATCACTATCTAGTGAACGTTGTCCAGCAAACATAGGAGGACGTTGGGCACCCATCAATTGGCCGCCTACAAGAGATGGCCTCGGAGACGTTGAATGGCCGTTTCTGATAAATGGTCCACCGCGTAAACCACGCGGGTCTTCCAATCTATACCATACAGCTCGATCGTCTAAGAAAGCTTTCTGTAAATCTACCTGTTTATATAAAACTTTCTTTAGATGAGAAGTAATTTTGCTATTTACCTAAATTTCAACCCTACTCAATATAATTTATTATGAAACTAGTAAGTATTTTACAACTTTATTATCTTGATTATGCACTTTAATACATTTTTTTTAAGAGAGAGCCATTCAAAGACGATACATTTAGAAAATTTTAAGTTCACATTCAAGCAAATAATTATAATTCTAGACAGATTGGAGCAGATGTGTTATTATTTATTACTTACGTCTACACTACAGTTTCCAAGCTTAAATAACTAAAGTGGACTACAATAGGTCAATACTTAAATGTTGTACTTAAAGACATAACTTTTAAACTGCATATGATTTTTTTTTCTAATTTTTTGACAATTTTTACAATCTATATTATCACTCCGTTTTGGCTTGACGGTGAATTTTGGGACATCCCATATATAGTTACATCCTTAATTCAAAATTTTCAATTTATCATAGATTAAAATACCATCTATTAATCAATTTTCTTTTTGTTGTTTCGTTTTGAGTTATTAGAACCATTATAACTACTAAATAGATATATTTCTTTAGAATCAGATAAAAATAAAATTGCATACGAATTATGAAGAGATGGCGTAATTACCGTTTGCATATAATAAATGAACTCAATTTACCGTAGATATACTTGGAATGACTATAAATTTCTAAAATTAATTACTGATTTTTTGAGAGAGCTTAACGTTGAATTTCACAATAATCATTCTTTACAAATATAGAAGACATTTTAAAATTGGTCACAATATTTTGAGAAAATGAAACATTCCCAAATCTGAATAAAATATATATTTCAAGTATATTTCAAGTTGTTAATTCTTTAGTTTTATTTAAACTTAAAACCATTATTATAAAATTTAGAAACAATTATAGAAAGAACTGTTGTCATAAAATGTAACTAATTTGAAATATTAAAATGATAGTTTGTGTCAAAGAATCAGGTAAAGTAAGCCATTAACAACATTAATTTGTAAATTTGCTTCATATATTGTTAATCATATGAAGCAAATTTACAAAATGTGATTAGTCGAAATGATACAGTTGTGAAAAATAATAAAACTTTCAATTTTGTTTATTTTCAATGTTAATTTCAATTAATGTGCAAAATGACAAAGATTTTGGTTCATTTCTAATATAACTTATTTCTAATATAACTTACTGTACATTCTCCGAGAAATATCGGGTCCACCTGTGGACACAGATCATATAAAGTAACTTCTATACTTCGATCCATTAGTTCTTCTCCTGGGATTCCAGTGAAACTCAAAGTTGCATTCCAAATTGGATTTTGGCTTGCAGGTGCAACTTCGGTTTGGGCCACATGACCGTCGCCACTGAAAAAAAAACATAATGCATGAATACAAATATATAAACATCAATTGAAATGTTAAAAGAATGAAAGAATATAGCACGCACAATAATTTTTGTGTAATTTTATACCAACAACTATTTCATTATCATTGATGTCAAATACTTCAAAAGCATAATAAAAACAGAACGTTAAAAGAGTGCGATAGGGAGTCTTTTAATAATGGATTACATTTATGGAAAATTCTAAATTTGTTTCAATTATTTATTGAATATTTTCCTTTTATACAGACAAATATAAAGTAGGAGAATAAGATGAAGGCAATTTAAATTATTCAATTGTGTCGCTATGTGCCGCCACTAAATTAAATAAGACGAGAAATAAACCAAAGTAAATAGTTCTGTATAAAAGTAGTAAAACAGTAAAAATTTATCATAAGCTTAAAGTATTACTTCATTATTAGAAAACAGTTTAAATTTTTCATAAAATTATTCACGCATTTTGGTCAATTAACTACATAATAGGTTTTCTTAAAAAATATTTGTACATGCATTAAATTATTTACTTTTAGTGTTATATATAATTCCAAATTCCAATATTGAAGTTTTTAAATGAACAACATAGTTTCATATTATTTTGTTTTTTCTGAGTTTTGTAAAATAGGTAAAATATAAAAATATTGTCGAACATGAGATACTACGAACTCATAGATGGCACAACCTTTTCACGATTGAAGATAATTGTGTAATTAACTCGAAATTGAAATCGGCAGGTAAAAAAGTTGATTTGTTCAAAAAATTGAATTCATTTGAATTCATAAATGTGAATTTCCAAACAAAAACTATCTATGAATATAAAGTTCTTTTAACTATTTTCTATAAATAATCATTAGCTCATTAAATGTTAAATATTCAAATAGTTGAATGAAGAGAGTTTTAAATTATTTCATATTTCCACTGTCTTACAATTAGTTTTCTCATATTAGTTCTCATAATTGAAAAACTTATAAATATACTAATACATATATATTATAGGTCTTTTATATCGTATTAAATTATACTTTTCGGTAAATTAATTCGGAGTGGTGCATTGATTGTTGATAATATAATAATTATTTTTTAATGCCATAGAAGAAAATTCAAACTACTATGAGCTATGGTATTGTAGTATTTTAAAGTAAACTCATTTTAGAAATTGTTTTGTGAGTATTGAAATAAGCTCATTTTAGTAATTGTAATCTGATTGTTTTGATGTATTTGAACAAAAAAAACGAATGTGAAACTTTATATGAATCTTTACGATTTAAGAATGTTTTGAGAAATGGATGCATGTATGTGCGTGTGAGTATGCATATTTGGATATAATTTTTTGTCCACGATTCCGCGAACACGAATCAACTGATTTGAATGATTAAAATAACATTCGATTCTGATGGGGAAGTGATTACTTTTTAACATAGGCAGGTCCAGCCGTAAAAACTTTTTACGGGGTTAAAAGTGTCAAAAATATCAGTTTTGAGAGGACGAAGCGACTGATTTGAATGATTGAAAAAACATATAACTTGTATGGACATTATAACCAATTGGTTAAATTTTTAGAAAAAAGGTCCAGCAATTTTGGAGATTTTTTGGAGATAAAGTGAAAAAAATGCGATTTGAGGGTAAACAATGATCATTAGACATATGCGTATCAAATTATAAAATATTTTATAGAGATTTTAATAATTAGTACAAATTATGTTTACATTTATATGGGTTCCGTACTAATATTTGTATCGTTTAATCGTTAGACTGCAACGCGGCGTTACGCGCTTTGATATTTTGTCTCTAAGACAGGTACTCAGCGCAATATTTAAAAAAAAATCATAATTAAAAAAAAAATGATGCATTTAAAAAATCCAGCAATTTGCCTGAAATCACGATGCCATTCACACCTAGTTAATTAAATAATTAAGCAGCTCAACAGTCTTCGCATATCAAGTTAATTTCCTTTCATATCTGTTCTGTGATTAGCAGTAAAAATTTTATAAATTAGACCTATAATCAGTTTACAATCGTAATAATGCTTTTAGATTTGAATACTTGAAAACGATATCGTAAACTTACGTAGCTGGCATTATGCGTAGCTTAGCATATGCCTCCGGTAACGAACCATGACCCAAGGTGTCGTCTCGGACCGCCAAGTCGTCTGCAGCCATCATTGAAACTACCAGCTCTCGTCTTTCTTCATGGTACCATACTTGCAATTGGGCACGGCCAGATACTTGTTTTTCCCTTGCTATTTGCTCCTGCATAATTCAATTTTAGCATAGGATATATTCGCTTTTGATTACATGAGATATCAAGTAAATTTTATATAACATTAAAAAACTGAAAACTTAGCAGAGTAGAAACACGCATTAATTCATTATATGTATATTAGAAAAATATAATACACAATCTAATGAATAAACACATTTAACTCTTAAATACATCATAAAAGTTATCATCCGCACGAAAGTTCAAAAGCTTTAAACAAAAGATAGAAATATTAAATAGTTTATTAAAAATTTATTACAAATTTTCTATGACATATCATGTATATATTTGGAGAAATGGAGTAAAATGCACAATCATATAAGTAAATCCAAGTGCATAAACATATCATGCAAACCAACATCTAAGAAATGGAAATAAGAATTTCAAACTGCATGCAAATATTGTCATAGATTAATATAAAATATTTTTTGCAGTTAAAAAATAACGTATATAAGTAAATATTTAGTGAATATTTATATAATTAATTAGATAGTAATAATATCACAATATTGTAAATCAGTCGGACTGTTATTTGAACTAGAACTTCTTGATACTTTGATTATAGTCTGAATAATAATCAAGAGTCGATTAATATATATTTTAAAAGCGCACGAAACAGGAAGTTTTATTGATTTATTTAGTATAATTATTATATCCTCTTTGTAAAAATAACACAAAATAATTATTGCATTATTTTTACAACTGCAATCGGTTCTTCAACAGCTTCATGTACATGTGTCTGTATAGTACATTGTACATTTAAGCATAACAATTAATATTCAACACAACATTTAACATTTAGAGTAAAAGTTTTTAAGATTCAGACATAACAAGACATTCCTCAGAGCTAATATCGTGCCAGCTGGGACAATGCATCACACGGAAATATAAAGGAAATATTTTAAATATTAATAAAACTTATAGAGCAAAATTGTATTTAATCTGCTTAGTTCTAAGAGGGAAGGATGATATTACAAAAAAAAACTAATTTAAAAAATTAGCAGATCAAACCACAGACAGGGCAGTGTAGACTAAAAGTGCTAATTATCTGAATGCTTTAAAAAATTTAAGCAAGCAAATTTAAAAAAAAAAGTACTAACTTGTTTTGAACATTAAAACCTGAACTGCCAGTAGTGAAGCTCTCAATAAAAACACACACTTGAGCATTATGAGGATAAATGAGGTAAAAATCAAGGTTTTCATATAATAATTTTTGTAACAATGTCATAAATAAACATATAAATATTTTAATATGTTTTATTAGAAGAAAGTTTTAACTATTATCACAAGTACATTAGTGTATAGGCATAGCTGTTGCTGATATATGAAATAATAATATTTCACCTTAAAGTTTATTGTATACTATATTATATAAAGTTTATTAATCGGGCAGCAGTGTCCCATCTGGCTTTGATGTATAAATGAAAATTTATAGAAAAACATAAATATTTAGATAGATCAAACTATAGATGAAAAAACACAGATTATAGAAGTAGAAGGAACAACATTTTATATATATCATATAAATATCTAACGATTATAAATATCTAATACATTAATTGATTATACCATCAAACACTTAATAACGAATATATTTGTTGTTTATACTTATTTATTCAATATACTCATATATTACGGATTGTCACAGGCAATTCTTGTATATAGTATATTGAAATACGTAGGTGCGATTCAGCGCACTCATTGCAAATAGTTAAAAGATTACCGGAAGAACAAAAAATGTTTGCATTAATTTAAACCCAAAATGTCATTTATATTTTGTGTAGTTTAATGCAATAAAATGAAATAATAATCTCTATAAAAATATCGAAATATAGAAATGTAGCAGGCATATGCTATATACAAGAACTTCGTATCCTGCTTAACACTTAAACTAGTTTTAACAATTACACCATTATTGATATATTATACTGATAAGTATAATTTTGGTTTCACAAATTTAAGCTATGAAAGGAAGATTTGATCGTCATATGTTGTCGACATTTTTATTCAAGAACAGTCAAGGCAGCGTACAAGTAACTTTAACGCAAGATGAACCAACAATAAGATATCAAAATTTATTCAACTAGTAATATTTTATTATTGAAATCTTTGCCGAGTACTATTTCTGTTTTTATTGAAAAACTAATACTATAATTATAAATAAAATAATTTTAAATAAGATTAGTCAGTCAGTTTAGCGAAATACATCAGAAAAAAAATCAGAGGAATGCAACCAAGTGTGAAATATCATTATAATTTAGAAAAACTTTATTACCGTTCAACAAAAAACCGCAATCATATTGTATTCATAATCATCTGAAAACATATTATTATATATTAAAGTTACAGCATTCTTGAAATATTTTTTCATTGGAAGAAAAAAGCAAAAACTATGGAAAGAATTATTTTGCAATCTCGACACATAATTTTTGCTGAGAAATGTAGCAGGCATATAAAAAATATTAGAAAAAGTTGATATAATAAAGTCATACTATAAAAACAAAACTTTCTTGTTTCTAGTTTACTGGAAAATGTATTTGTTTGTTATAGATAAGCAAAACTAATTTCAAATAAAACATTTACCATATCAGTATCCACACATTTCATAATGTTATTTGAATTATCGAACAAGATAGTTTACACGATCTAAATCAAATGAAAACCTTATTATTAAAACGCATAGAACTTTACTTCCAAAGTTAAAATTATTTGATTACTGATATATCATGACAAAATTTGAATTATTTATTATGCTTAAAAAAAATCCCATATTTGGATGCATTCCTCCAAAACATGCTTTTGTAGATTTTTTAGTAGAATTTTATGGAAATGATAAAAATTAGTTTATATGAGAAATAATAATAGTATAATAATAATAATAGGTACAATATAATGATACTAATTTGTGTCAAATAGTTAATTCGATATAATAATCAAAAATAAAAAAAAACATAATATACTAAGTTCAAAAAATAAATTTCTATGTTACATGCACTTAACAATGTTACATTTCTAAATATTCTTTACTTATTTTGAACAAATACCCTTTTTTGTTAAAAATAGAATTTGATTGTTCACTTTTACTATACGTAAACATTCTAAATACACGCTATAAAAAGTAAATCTTCTCAATTACTATAGTATTATAAGAAGTCTTACTAAAATTCGATGAGTATTAATTGAAAAATAAAATTTATTTATAAAACACGCATTTTTTCAATTTCAAAACGGAGTGGCAAAACAAGTTAATAATGAAATCTATCTACTATATATTATACGTTTTAAAGAAAATAAAAATATAATTACATAAATGACGAAAACAAATGTAGTAATAGATATTCGTTCATAGATTCGAAATTTCTTCCCACACTAGATACCATTATTTGTTGAAGAAACTAATAAAAGTATCCTGTGTCAAAATGATTGATTTATTTTAGGCAATATCTTGCCAAAAATTTAACCTATATGCAAATATATATGCAAATAGGTATTATTAATTCATGCTTCATTTTATATAAATAGTCCAGTAATAAGTTTAAACTAAATTAATTATTTCATTGAATTGTTGATTTCAAACTAAAAAGCGATAGTTTGTGAAAGAAATCGAATCTCTGAACATAGAAAAATTAAATTAAATATACAATATAAAAATTCAGTAGAAAACATTCAACGCAGACACAAGATGAATAACTCTATTTATACCGGTGTTTTTGGTAGTTTCCGCCTTGTAGGTGAAGTAGGAGATTTTCCTTCAGTTTCGCTCTCTATAAAAATGAAAACATGCTACAAAAAGTTTAAGTACTAGTATAATTTCATTATTTGGGTGATTATATATAATAGAAAATTTAGAATTACACAACATTTAATTTCACGTCATGAAATACGTGTGGTTGTTGCAAGTAAATGTTTTTGCATGCATGAAAGATAAAGGATGTATATTATATATGTATAATAATAATAATAATATATATATATATATACATATATATATATATATATACATTTACTATTATTTATTTTGTTCATATTACTTTGAACATTCATTATCATAATTGCTTTAGAAATATGTATGGCCAAACCAAGACTCGAAGTGTAAGTTATTCTAATAAAGACATTATTCTTCATTAAATTCTTTTTATTATTGGATGTCTGCCCAAAAACATTTCATCGTATGTCTTTCACCATCTGAAAAAATCTTACGCTTTCGATAGTATTTTCATAATACAAAATTGAAAAATTATAAGTATGCTTATATACATCACAAATATATCTGAAATAAAATTGAGCATCTCGCAAGGTTTGACTATTGGCTCATTGTCATTTGTTTTCTAAATTAACTACATTACACTTGTTCAACTGTTAAGGGGTTAGGGGTACTTGGAATTTTTGAAAAATCGAGTTTTTTGCATTTTCGTTAAATGTAATATCTTGAAAATTTCTCTGAAAATTTCAAGTTGATCCGATGATTACTTTTTGAGTTATTGGACTTTTACCAGCGCGCTGACGCTAGTGGAAAGCTCGATACTTAAACTCAAGATTATTCTGCCTTACCTCATGATGTTTTAGAAGCTTTTAAATCGATTTACGACGATCTCAGCAATGATAATTTACTTTCAAGATGTGTAGTTCAATATTGAATCCATAATCAGAAAAAAATTGAAAACTTCAACCAACTAGTGTGAAAAATATGCTCAAAAACCGTGAATACTAGTTTTACTATCGTACAAATTGCTGAATACATATACATAATCAATAATATTGATTATGGATACCCAAGGACCTAATTGTGGGTATAATTCCCATTGGTGTGCTAAAAAATTGGATGCTGCACTCGGCCAGAATGCTTTGTAGGCAATAGCAAATGGAAATTTTGGAAACTTTTGCAATGACTGATGAATTATTATATGGCCCAGAAATAGATGACTCGGTTAAAGTAATTCAATAATTCGTATTTCTGTACGTAAATGAAACTTTAAACGCGTTTTTCTCAAAACTATAGTTTTGAACTGGCGACAACTGTAACTCAAAAACCGCTTAGTAGATTTCAATGAAATTGTACAGCTTTTAGAATAAATCGGGCCTGATCGAAAGATTTTTATTTTTTTCTAAATTTAAATTTTTTAAGACCAATTAACTGTTGATTTTATCCCCAAAAATCTAGATTTTCTTTTTCTGATGCCGCCATTTTGTTAATTTTTGCAATAAAAGGCAAAGATCAGGCCCGGGATTATCTATTTATAAAACTTTTTTTTTTATTGATTTAGATGAATCTCCAAGGAGTTATGACCGTCATCGCCAGGACCGTTTTTTAAACTAGGTCAATAACAGCTATAACTTCGAAAATATTTTGTTTTTCTGAAATTTTTGTTACTTCAAGTCAAACCATTGTATTATAATGTCGCATTACTATTTTTGTAAAAAAAACATTGTTTAATAACAAAAAAAAATACTGAAAATTCTCATTTTTTCGTGCCTCTAAGTACCTCTAACCTTAAGTAGCTCTATATTTTGATAAACTCTCGTTTCGTTATTTGCATTTGTTGTAGTTTTATAGTTCATATGCATTGATATTAAGAAGAATTAGTGGTAAATTCTCTTTTTATATATTATTAAAATTATCTATTTAAAAATTATATATATATATATATATATATATATATATATATATATATTATTATATTTTAATCATTGGCTTTGTTCAAATAACTATGTTGTGTTATGCTACATACTTTTTACAATAAAAGTCATTATAAACCATGTTGGTTCTTATACCTATTGTTTTTTAACCAATTTTTATGCCGTTCTTGGGATGTCGACAGTTGTGGCACTCGCCTTTTTCTTGCATGATTTGATTACCTATATGTCTAATAGCTCGTATTTAAGGACAGTATTTTTATGTAGACAAGTGATCAAGTTAACATTTAATTTACTCTTCCCCCAGATAACTGGCAAATTCACAAGATTATGACTGATTTAAAAAAAGTGGTGCAACCATAATCACTCTCCCCTACAGCGCCAGCGTGTCGACAAGTACATATCGATTGATACATATATGCATTGTCCAATAACTATGGGCAACAGATTTCTGATGCAGATTATGTATCCCTCCGACACTAACAGTGTGAAATAGGTCCTCGTTTACCAAAATCAGCCAACCTTCAGCGAGAGTAAAATCCTAAATTACAGGATAATACTGCGACTAACTTAGTACACTGTAATAATAGCCAGGCTAGGAAATACATGTGTGACTAAATATCAGATAATATATACTCAATGCTTTCCTTTTCCGATAGTATATATTTTCGATAATAATTTTTAATAATAAGGTTACGGACTGTACATGGTAGCACATTCTGCACTAACGTGCAAAAATAGAATATTGTTGAGAAAGTTTGATCCACAAGTGAATATTCGTATAGCTATTAACTCTACATGTAATTACATGTATGTTAGACGTCAAAGTAATCCCTCAGGTTTGTAAATTGCGATCTTACGGTAATCAAATGGTAGTTATCGCCCCAGAATTGGGAGAATTACCAAGAGAGACAATAATCCTTATTTAGTTATATTAGCTTTTCCCGGCGTGAGTGTATAATCTACAGTCTACACTGTATATTGCAACATAAAACAGACTAAAGTGCAATTCATAAATATATCTTATTACTTGAATTTAAGAAAAGAACAAAATTTTATTGTTTGATAGATTTAGAAATAAATAAATTTAAATCATGAGTGTAATTTAGATAAAGAGTAATCTTAATGTAAAAAATTACAAATTTATTTAGAATTCAATTTTTGCCTTACGATTAATTATACAGTCTTTAAGTTTTAATCACGACGAGCCAATGTAATAAATAGAATTCGAATTAAAAATTGTGTTGACTACTTTTGTGCCAACTTTTTTCAAATTCTCTGCTATTAATGACAATGGTGTCATTATCTTTGACTGTAGTCATAAAAATTTCATACACGGTTACGGTTCCAAAATTTTAATGAACAAAAGTAATAAAAATTAAACACAATAACCTAAAAATGGTTACAATTTCACCAAAGCTGTAAGTTTTAATTGAAAGCTTATAACTTACAAATAATGTGAGATTTTTAACTTCCCGAAGGAGAAGTTTATGTTTTCATCAAAAAATCTGATTCGCTAATTTTATGTTTTCTCGACGTTTCAAGCCATTCTGAATCGAATGAGACCAAATTTGGAAAAAGTATGTGTGTGTGTGTGTGTGCGTGTGCACCAACAGATTTTTTGCCGTAAATCGCCGTTTTCTCAAAAACGGCTGGACCGATTTCAAAAATTTAAAAGCCATTCGATGTATCTCGATGAGGACTATTGTTTGTCAGTGCGACGATCGGCCAAACCGTTTCTTCGTAAATAGCAGAGAAGTGAAAACTCTTTCGTCCACGTTTTAGCCCGCAGTTATGAATCGATTTTGAAAATTCAAAAATCGTTCGAAAGATATTGGTTGGGAATCGTGCTGATTAGTTTTTGGTAGAGATCGGCCGGGCCGTTTTCTTGTAATAAAGTTTTTAAAAAAAAAATTTCGACGATTTTTATGATTATTTTTTTGACGGTAGATACCATAGTCTTCTATATCATACAAAAATATTACGGCCCTACGACAACAGGTTCAGCTTTAAAAATTCGTCAAAGTTTGCAAAAATTGGTATTGTTTTTTTGGCATTAAGTTAGACCTTTGATCGACGTTTTCTCAAAAACGCCTGAGCCGATTTGAGAAATTTAAAAGCTATTTGATGTATTTTGGTGAGGACTATCGTTTGTCAGTTTTGTGTGACGATCTGCCAAGCCGTTTCTTTGCAATTTGAAAAAAAGTGTTAAACTTTTCGTCCACATTTAAGCTCATCCTACCGAACCGATTTTGAAAAATCAAAAACTGTTCGAAAGATATCATTTGGGAATGATGCTAATTAAATTTAGGTGAAAATCTACCGAGCCGTTTTCTTGTAATTAACTGTTGAAAAAAAGTGTTAAATTTTCGTCCACATTTAAGCTCATCCTACCGAACCGATTTTAAAAAATCAAAAATTGTTCGAAAGATATTAGTTGGGAATGGTACTGATTAATTTTTGGTGAAAATCTACCGAGCCGTTTTCTTGTAATTAACTGTTGAAAAAAAGTGGTAAATTTTCGTCCACATTCAAGCTCATCCTACCGAACCGATTTTAAAAAATAAAAAACTGTTCGAAAAATATTAGTTGAGAATGGTTGAAATGTTAGTGGTGAAAATCTACCGAGCCATTTTCTTGTAATTACCTGTTGAACTTTTTTTAGCGATATACATCATGGTCTTATAGAACTTACTGTAATATTGCGGCCTTACGACAAGTAGGCCAAAAATTCGTCAAACTTTGCTAAAATTATTATCGTTTTTTTTTAAAGTAGGATTAATGAAGTATATTATTTACTCATTTTTTTCATTAAGTCGATTATTTACACATATCGGGAAGTTCATGTAACTTGCCTCAAGGCTAAATACCAAACCAACTAGTTTAATTTTTTTTCAAGATAGTTACAATCAATACTATCACCCCGTTCGAATTGACGTTGAGTTCTGGGACACGCTATATACATATATTATTTAAATTAAGCAACTAATCATAACTTCTGCCAAAGCATACGTAGTTTTTACGTAATTATAACCAAATTTATAAAAAGTAAGTTTTAAAATTTTCTTTCTGAGCATCAACGGATTTGAAGTTTTTCTTAACTTGGAAATCGTGCGGGTTTACTACAATTTGGACGTTCGTTTAGTTGCTAAAAGTTTTGTATTTCAGTTGAAACTTTGTCTTCTGAAGTTTCGGAATACTTTAATCCTTCACGAGAAATGGATAAAGACTTACAATTGTTTTGTTTAATTTTCATTCTTATACGATAACGGAAGAATTAAGCTACGAAGTGTAATTAAACTAGTCAAGCAAGAATTACAAATTCAAGATGTAACCAACGAAAACAAAATAAATAAAATATATATGTTATGTATATTTTTTAAGTAGCACCTAGAGATTGTTGACAAAATTTTATATTGTGCTAAAAACTTTTTCGTTGTAATTTGTATTGAAGCTAATATAAACAGTATCTAAAAATTGATTGAATTATATAAAAACATTATTTTTAATATAGCATAAATAATTCTACTAATTCTAAAGATACTTTCATTTCAATGTCAATCAAATGATTGAAGTAATAGATATCATAAACCTACAGCGGTTTAACAGTTTAATGAAATATTATTATTATTGGTTTACAATTTATTCCCTGAACCATTTCGGGATGCAAATTAGTTCAGGCTAAGTTATATTTCATACTTATTTATCTATGGTTACATTTCATTTATCAAATATAAAGCGTTGTGTTTAGAAAATAAACGAGTTTTATTATAGTTTCATAATTTTTTTTTACGATATATTCTTAATACATTCAGAACATTTACTATTTAACTATCGTTAAAATCAATAACTACTTGCGAAAACTTCATCAATTGTTGATAAAGAGACATTGATAATCTTATTCAGAAGTTGTTATATTTATTTATTTTTATGAAACATGAAATAAACTAAATAAATATATTTGAATTGAATATATAAAACATCATGTTTCAGACTGAATACAATAAGCATCAAAATACTATTGCACTTTAGAACGAGATTAGAGAAAATGATAAAAAAAATATATTTCATTTTGTTTGTTTATGTTATAAAAATAATACAACCTTCTGCCAAAATATTAGTAATTTAGCGCCATTTATATGTAATCAATGAAAATGTTGAATAACTTAAACAGTTTTCAATGAATTTTGATGAACCTTATTTTATTATCAAATTTAAAGCCTCACAATTTTTATTGCAGCTAGGTTAAAAAAAACAACGTCGATCCAATGACTCCCATCATTGTGCAAACAAAACTTTGCTCTTTGCATTGACCACATGTTGAGTAAAAGGCTCCCATGATTTGTTCAAAATTACTACTACAAAATATATTATTTATCATGCATTACTTTGTAAACAAAAACAATGAGCTCATCCGACCGTTAACCCACATAATTCTAAAATGATTGTAAAAGTGATTATAATTGGCAACGATACAGTACTTGTTAAAGGTACACACTAGGGAATGCTATACCGATGGAAAATTTTAATACCGGTATTTCGGTAATTTTTCAATTTAAAACCGGATAACCGGTAAATTACCGCCATTTTTATTATCTTAAACAAACGTAAATAAAATTGAATGTTACTAGTACAAATATAAAAAAATGTATATACAACTACAACTATATGCAACTAAGCAATAAAAACAATTAAACTAGCTGTAAGTGGAATTCTGTCTTAAGGCAATTATGGCATCGTGCCTTAAGTCAAATTGCTGGAACTTCCCGTACCGTAACGAAATGTTCGGGGAATACTGAATGTTTTCAAATAGATTATTATAAATATTGTAACATTGTCTAATATTTATAAGAATTATATAAACTGAATTGCAGAATTGAAATTATTTGTAAAGTATATTAGAACTATAGTCAGAATCTGAAATATTTTCGATATACAAAAAACTAAAAAAAAAAAAAAAAAATTGGAACAAATTTTTTTTCCAAAATCAATTATTTTGTTAAGGCAAGCAGAAAGTTTTTTGAATCATTTAAATCGGACGCTTAGTTCTCTCAAAAACTGCCATTTTTTACATATTTAGCTCCGTATCTTCAAAATGGCTGGGCCTGCCTTTACCAAAAACTAATAAACACTTCTCCCAATCATTACTAATTGAATGTTTTTTAGATCATTCTAATCGGATACTCCGTTCTCTCAAAAATTCGATTTCTATTTTCTGCACTCTTTGCTCCGTATCTCCGAAACGGCTGGACCTGCCTTTGCCAAAAACGAATCAGCTCTTTTCCCTATCAATAGGAATCGAATGTTTTTTGAACCATTCAAATCGGTTGATCCGTACGCCCGAAAACGTGGGCGAAAATTTTTTATGAAGTATGCCAAAATGTTCAGAAACCTTCAAAACGTCGAGAAATGTAAAAAATTTCAATTCCGATTTTTGGCCCATTACAATAACTTACCTTACGGGAAGTTAATAAAACAATAAGTTTATTTTTTTAATAATAATTTAACAACATTATATCCAATTTAATTAAATCATCATCATTATCGAGTATATTGAGTACTTTTTACCAAAATCAAACGTATGAGTAAGAAAGATAAAAACTCATAAAAGATCATATTACATTATTATAATAAACTGTACTGTCTGTATCCAATGTGTTAAATTAGCACAATCTCCAATATTTTTAAAAAAATAATTTTTCAACTCTAATTTAAGATCGGATACTTTGTCGAGATAAATAATAAGTTACTATAATTGTTGAGTATTGGTATTTAAAACAATGTGATGTTTCTATAGTATTTTCAAACTTCAGAATGTTTTCGAAAAATAATATTTTATAATTGTAATAAGAAGCAAAAATATTTAGTAATTATCATAATTTTTATGTATAAAGTTAGGAAAAAATAAAGATTACGCAGGTCTAATCTGTATGATATAAAATATTTTGGCGCAAATATCACTTAAAAAAACGTTATATTTTTACAAAAGATGAAACAAACATCATTATCTATCAGTCCAATTCCATTTATTGTAACACGATATGAAGCCCTTATTAAAGCAATAAACATTCAGTTTAATGACGAGTTGTGATAATATTTGACATTTATTTATCTTATAGAATCACTTAAAAATATAGCTATTTATGCGATTATGGTATTTAAAGATAAATTTGTTCCGAGAAATTTAAACTTTAGTGCATTATGTATCAAATAGCACTTATGTAATAATACCAAAAATACCGGTATTTTTGGGATAAATACCGGTAAAAATACCGCAGAAAAATCAGGCGGTTTACTGGTAATTCGGTATACCGGTATACCGGTATTGCATTCCCTAGTACACACTGTCGTTTACATTATATAACTAGATTCAGAAAATGAAAGATAAAACGGTGTTTACTATTGATAAAATAATACGCTGCGGCATTTTATCAAAAATAACATTTCTTTAAAATGATGCATATTTGCATACATACACACACACATGTATATACATACATATATATATATATATATATATATATATATATATATATATATACGAGGTGTGTTCAAAAAGTACCCGGAATTACTAATAATTAAATTTCGCGGGTCTGGAGTGTCTGATTGTCAAAATTTTTTTTTATTGTGTTGGTATACATGCCCCTAAAGTATGATGAAATTTTCAGCTATATTCACTGTTTACTTTGTCTGTGGTAGTCGCTAAGGTTCGACGTGTTTTTCTGAGCTCGGCGATTTTTACAATGGAAGAATTGAAAAGTCAAAGAATTTGTATTAAATTTTGCGTAAAAAATGAAATAAAGTGTTGCAAAGTGCAAAAATTCACCAGATATGGCTCCGTGTGACTTTTTCCTATTCCCAAAGTTGAAGAGACCTATGAAAGGACGGCGGTTTTCCTCGATTGAAGAAAATCGCTGAGAGTGCTCAAGGACATATCAAAAAGTGAATATCAAGGGTGCTTCGAAAATTGGAAAAAACACTGGCATAAGTGTATTATATCTGGGGGGGACTACTTTGAAGGGGACCACATTAATGTAGACGAATAAATAAATATTTTTTTGAAAAAACGAAAATTCCGGGTACTTTTTGAACAGACCTCGTATGTATATATATATATTATATAATATAACAAATATATATATATATTTATATATATATATATATATATATATATATATATTGAAAAAAAGCAATAAACTTACCTATTACTAAACCGCCAGCACCTTCCGGCGCGCCGGTTGTTTGGGGTTGCTGCTGACCTTTCCTTGGCCCAGGCGCATCCTCCAGCAAATCGCGCATGCAAAAATCAGTCGCATGCTCTACGAGCAGTTCCGCCACGTCGCCTGTACGATCCATTACCGCACATACTTCTTCAAACGTTCGATCAGAAAGTGACACTCCACCCCATTCGAGCACCTGAAATTCAGTTATATGATTTTTTAAATAATAATTTTAATCAGTAATTTAATTTACTGATTCTAAATAAATTAAATCAAGGCAAATTGCTGTAATTTCTCGTACCAAATTATCATTTTTTTAATTTTTGAAAATTAAATTTCATTTCATTTTTTTAATTTTTGAAAACTTTTTCGGAAAACAATCTCGGAAACCGTTGGATCTCTACGGTAATCTGTCCGAACAAACTTACATACCTACATCTGTTTTTTCTAAAGCATGCCAAAATGTTCAGAAACCTTTGAAAAGTAAAGATATATAAAAAAGTTAATTTTTGATTCTTTGCGACTGCTATAACTTATCCTACAAAATAATTAATAATCTAAAATTTTAAATTCATAAATATCAATAAAAGTTTTGATTGTAAAATAAAAAGAATTTGTCAAATTGAAAGTTATTCAGATTCTTCAATAACATAATTATTTAAATTTTCTATGATTTTTGATAATTTTTTGAAATTTTAGAATAAGCTATAATAAATTATGGCTTTAGTTGCAAATTATTAAGTAATTGCTCAAAATTGTACAAGAGATTCTAATAGAAATACTAAAAGATTAACCTATCACAAGAATCCATTTTATATTTACGGTCATATTTGTTGAATGGCAACTTTTATGGTGATCACCCTCATATTCAAGAAATTTAGCAAAGCCTGTCAATGCATCAAAAATATTGTTCTAGAAGGAGCTGAATATTTTTAATTATTATCATCACATTAACATCAAGGCAAATTGCTGGAACTTTCTGCCCCGTAATGAAATATTCGAGAATTATTAATTGCTTCCAAATAGATTATCATAAATAGGCAAAATATAAAAGCTAATAAATTGGTCGACGACGTTTATATATGCTTACATGAAGTAAACAAAACTAGATCAAGCGGAGTTACAAAAAAGGAACTGACTCATATTAACATTTTTCGAAGAATTATATAAACTGAAGGTAAACTTTAGGTAGAATTAAAATTAAAATCCAAATCTATAAATTAAAATCTAAATACTAATCGTTTCTTCACAAGTAAAACCTTTTTTTAAAGCATTAGAATCGGATGCTTTATCCTCTGAAAAAATTATATACTTACAATATTTTATTTTTACATCGTAAATCTACATGGTTTACAAAACTGTCATTCTATACCCATATAGCAATATTATTAAAAGCTTGATATCCTGTAAGGATTATAAAAAAGTGAAGAAGACATCCGAAATATTGTAAAAGTTTATTATTGAGAATATTCAGCTTGTGTCAAATATAATGTATCAAACATTTCTAGAGCAAGTGAGTAATTATCTCTATAAATACATTTTGCATTATTATATTATTCTTCAAGTGCATAATGATCAAAATGAAAGAATATGATTGGTTACTGCGTAAAAAGTCTAAGCTCCCTGTTGAAAATAAGTTGCTGCTATATGAATCAATAAACCAAACTGGACCTACGGAATTAACCTTTGGGGATGTGCTTACAAATCAAATATAGCTATAATGCAGAGAACTCAGTCAAAAATTTTACGTACAATTCTTAATTCTCTGTGGTACGTGACAAATGAAACCATTCACAGAGACCTCAACGTGAAAACGGTGCAATTAACGTTCGAAGAATTTAAGGAAAAATACAAACGCAAACTGGACTCACATTCGAACCCATCAATAGTTGACATTACTCAACCTTTTAGCATAAGGAGATTGAAACGACACTGGCTTTTAGACTTAGTCTTAGATTAGGTATAATGTAATATTATTATATTAATTGTTAAACTGAGAAGATCTCATTGGAGTTCTTCTTAGGAATTAGTATTTCCGATTGCTAAATAAAAAAGAGTTAAAACAAAAAAAAATAGAAAAAGACAAGCATATTCTGCTCAATCTTAAAGTACTCCAGCATTATTATTTGCATATATGTGTCAAATAATTTTCCAAGCTAGTTTCTGATTCGGTTTACCTTGTCTCCTTGTTGCAAACCTCCTTTGTCCGCTGGTCCTCCAGGAACAGTCCATACGATGTACGCAAAAAGTCTCCCATCAACTCCTGTTTTTCCACCAACCACGCGCATTCCAAAGCCTCTCGCTGAAACAAAATATATTTATGTTAATCTCATGTTCGCAACGGTCTTAGTCATTAAAACTGTAATTAAAAATTAAACGCAGCTCGACTTTCGACCCTTCGTAAATCTGGAAGTTAGACACGCGGTGTATAATTACTAAAATTGAAAAGTAACTAGGTGCAAGAGCCATTTTGTCCTAATACAAGTTGCAGCTAGTGGTGCATGGCATCGTGCGTTAAGGCAAATTGCTAGAACTTCCCGTACCAAAAATTATTTTTTTTGAAAAAGCTTTAAAAAAATTTGAAAATTTTGTAAGAAATAGATTTTGGAGAATTTCGAATTTTTTGAGAAAAATTGACGTTTATGAAATATTTTGATTTTTTATATTCCATTTTTTTTAAATTCTGAACTATTTTTCAAAGCGTAGCTGTTTTAGAAATGAAATATCGAAGCGCGTCGCTGTGTATGGCGTCTGCGTCTCTTTAAAAAGTACGGAACCCATGAAAATATAATCAAAATTTATACTTATTATTAAAATCTCTATAAAATATATAATAATTTGATGTGCATATGTCTAATGATTATTTTGACCGCTAAAAAGCTTTTTTTAACTTCCCATAGGGTAGTTATAGTAATGAGCCGAAAATCGAAAATGAAATTTTTTGCGTTTTGAAGGTTTCTGAACATTTTGGCATAACTCAGAAAAAATGGATGTGTGTGTGTTTTGTATGTCCGCATTTTTCGTCCACGTTTTCGGGCGCACGGAATTTTAATGGTTCAAAAAACATTCGATTCCTATTGCTAGGGAGATGTGCTGATTAGTTTTTGTCAAAGGCTGGTCCAGCCGTTACGGAGATACGGAGCAAAGAGTACAGAAAATAGAAATCGAGTTTTTGAGAGAACAAAGTATCCGATTTGAATTATCTAAAAAACATTCAATTTGTAATGATTGGGAGCAGAGGTGATTAGTTTTTAGCAGAGGCAGGTCCAGCCGTTTTGAGGATACAAAGCTTAATGTGCAAAAAATGGCAGTTTTTGAGGGAACTAAGTATCCGATTTAAATTATTCAAAGAACTTGCTGCTTGTTTCAACAAAATAATTGCTTTTGGGGAAAAAACATTTGTTTCTAATTTTTTTCATTTTTTCATTTTTTTTCTTTTTCAAAAAATAATTCCGATTTTAATTGTAATTCTGTTCTAATATACCTCAAACAAATAATTTCAACTTTGCAATTCAGTTTATATAATTCTTATAAATATTAGACAATGTTTTAATATTTATAAAATCTATTTGAAAACATTTAATATTCCTCGATCATTTTGTTATGGTACGGGAAGTTCCAGCAATTTGCCTTAAGGCACAATGCCATACACCACTAGTTTACTTTTTTTATTGAACTGCTGGACCTACACAAAAAATTAGTTGGATCTTCGTTTCGTTAATTTAAAAAAAAAAAACAGAATTACAATTTTTGACACTTTTTGATCCGTATCTTGGAAACGGCTTGATATGATCATATTATAAATATCATTTGAAAACTTTAAACTTAAACACACTCTGTTTCATTTCAGAATAATTTTTGTGAAACATATTAGATACGTTAGTAGAACCAATGTTCCTACATACAGTGGAAACTTTTTCCCTTCAACATCTATTGTTTAGTTTCCGCGGTATTTTGCTTAGTTCTTTTCTATTCACGATATCAAGAAACACCCGAAAGAAATAAAAAAACATATATTTAATTTTGTAAAGTTCTATTAAACGCGAGTGTTTTCTTAACGAATTGTTTAATGATCCGTGCAAGCATCCCACGATCTAGCCTTGTCATTGATTGCTTTTATTGTTCATGAGTGCTGAAGTATATCTACACCCTTGCAATAAATATTAGAGAAAGAGAGAAAAAAAATGGAAGATGAGAAGGCAAAAATCTGTGAAGTGAATTTGAAATCTGAATTTAAAATTTTTTCATTCAAGACGTAGCCTAGATACCATTTCATTCACTTAAGAATGATGTTATTTGAAATAGACAAAAATTAGATGTATTTTATCACAGTCCGTGGGTAAGAATTTTTCAACAATATATCCGGCCATATTTAAAATACATAACAAAAGTTCTTTCGTTGTATGGCATCGTGGCTTAAGGCAAGTTGCTGGAACTTCCCGTACCATAACGAAATGTTCGAGGAATATTAAATGTTTTCAAATAGATTATTATAAAAAAATACTATAACATTGCCTAATATTTATAAGAAATATAATAACTGAATTGCAAAGTTGAAAATATTTGTTAAAGTATATTAGAATTTAAGTCAGAATTACAATTAAAATCTGAATTATTTTCGATATAGAAAAAAAATAGTTGAAAAACAAATTGAAAAAAAAAATTGAACAAAAATTTTTTTTTCCGGAAGCAAATATTTAAACAAGCAGAAGGTTAAAACAAGCAGAAGGTTCTTCGAATCATTAAAATAGGACGCTTATAGTTCTCTCAAAAACTGCCATTTTTTGCACATTTAGCTCTGAATCTCCGAAAGAGCTGGACCTGCCTTCGCCAAAAATTAATCACCATTTCTCCCCGTCATTACAAATTGAATGTTTTTTGTATCATTAAAATCGAATGTTCTGATCTCTCAAAAACTCGATTTCTATTTTCTGTACTCTTTGCTCCGTTTGCGCCCGAAAACGCGGACGAAAAATTGTATCCATACATACATACACACACAACCATTTTTTCTGAGGTGTTTCAAATGTTCAGAAACATTCAAAACGTGAAGAAATGTTAAAATTTTCAATTTCGATTTTTGGACGATTACAATAACTTACCCTACGGGAAGTTAAAAATTTATTACAAATATCGAAGATGGCTGCTTGATATCAGACCGAAGCAAGAATTTGAACCCTGGATTTGCTGTTTATCGAATAGTACGCTTTACGCTGTGCCATGATACCTCATTCGAATAAATTAATGTTTTCCAAATACAAATTTAAAACAATTAAATTTTACGTCATCTGAAGAAAACATAGTGTTTTTACTTTGCCTGAATTCAGCTTTTACCCAAAGAATTTTGTACTTTTGTACTCGTGTGTGGTATTTTATCTTGATTGTTTTACCAATAGAAAATATTTTTGTAACAAAACTCATACAGTCTAGACGTAATAAAATTTATCTACCTCGTAAATGGTTTTTCTTCTATATGCGTAATGAATTCAATCAATATAATTCGTTTGTGTTATTATATCGCACGATTTTTCGGAAGAACACTTTGGAATTTTGTAAGAATGTATTTTAATTCGTTAATACAATAAAGTCTTTGTAAAAAATATTTCCATATAATTTGCATTTCACATTGGTTGAATAATTTAGCTATTGTTTTCTAAATTTGTTTCAAAATTAGAAAAAAAACGTTAGCCCATTAGCTGTTTCTATTTTCCCCGCTCATCAGGCAAAAATGAAAAAATGACGTATTCTAGAAAAATTATCAAAAAAACTAGAAAAAAAACATATTTCTATGATTAGGAGATAACTGGGAATTTTAACAAAAATAGCGCGATATTTGTTTGTTTGATACATGTTATGTGTTGTGATATAGTTCATTTAGTTTAAGCATTAAAACTGAACCTGGCGCTAGAAATCCTGTAGATCACTCTAAAATATTATGGAAAATGTGGTTGACTTATAAAAAATCATTAAATACAATTACAAATATTATAGGTTTGTTAAATTGTAAAATATTTGTTGGAAATCGCATTGATAATTTGTTGTGAAAGAAAAAAAATTATTTTCAATATAAACTCTGTTAACATTTCATCTGAATATTATTAATGAATATTCACTTTTTATTGATTAAGTCGATTAACTACACGAATATGGAATATTATGCAATTGCCCTAAGTCACTTGCTCTAATGTCACTTACACCCACTTTTTTACAATTCAACGCATATTTAATTCAATCAGCACATTTACTTCAATAATAACAAAAGTAATTGCAATACAAATTGTGCGTAGTATAAAAAATACTATTCACTATAGTGTCGAGCAAGATTTAAAGGTCCAAGAATAAAAAGATCTACCACCGATATCTCAAAAATAAGTAAAATTCTAACAACAATATTTGACAGTAGAGGGAAAAAGATGTATAATCAGCCATCACTTTTATTTAGAAGATATCAGGAGATAAACGACAATGTTTAAATTTTAAACAAAACTTTAGTTATGTAGTTTTAAACTTTAAAACTACATAACTAAAGTTTTGTTTTCGTTGCTAGTTTGCTTCTCAGTTAGTACTGGTGTAGTTTACAAGATATTAATATAATTTTTAAGTATGTATATTATAAGATTTATTGTTATCTTTTAGTTAAATTCAACAGTTTTTTTATATAAGTTCTATAAAAGCTATTACTGGGGCGGGGTAACAAAGGCCAACTATACCTGTACATTGGTAAATGCGTAAAAAATAAAAAAAGCAAATAAAAAAGTAAACTAAGTGTACAAAAGCAATTTTACAAGAGATGAAATTAATAAATAATAATAAATAATAAAATTAATGAATAGTTTTTCCAACTCTTTGCGAATATTTTTGGCAAAATACCAGATCATGATCATTTACAGTGGTGTAAAAATGTACTGAAAAAGTGAAATAATGTAGCTATTATTTTGTAAAATTCATTTGAAATTAAAATAAGACATTTTACCTGTTTACCCCCCGGCTTTTGCAATTCACCCACCTATGAAGTTACAAATTTTTGAATTTTTGAAGTGTTATTTTTCACAATATAATTGTTCAATGTCAATATCAAATATAAGCATCGGACACCGTAGCTATTACATGTTTTTTTGCAAAAATACTTCAACTTTGTCTACATTTTCGTGAAAGAAAATTCTCATTATTTTTCCTATTTAAACAAAAGGAAAAAAATTACGATTATTGAGTATCAACGTTAGTGCAAACTTTTGTGCTGTATACACATTTTTAGATGTAAGATGTAAGAAAAACGTTTAGAATTAATATTTAATTTATAAATCTTTGATTTTTTTCTTTGATGTGTCGTCCTAAAAAAACTTACTCAAATATATATATATATATATACATATATATATATTTGAAAATATATATTAGAGCGGGTCAATTTCTTAAATGAATTTTGAAGTCCCGTGCAATGGCCTAAAAATAAGGGTTGAAATTTGAAAAATTCCATTTTGACCCATTTAGAGTGCCCCAATCACGACCAAACCTATGACTGACCCCCACTAACTTTGGAAGCCGATTTACCCATTCCTTGGGACCTCCCCTAAGCGGTGTTTCAACATTTAACCCTTATTTTTGAAATATGAAGAGTGTGTAATATGAAAAGGTGCTAAGGGCTGATTGTAACAGCTTTTTTTTTAAACAAATATATTTCGAAATCCATGATAGATAGCTGCTGTAACAAGTAAAAATAATTCCACAACTGTTGTTCATTATTTCAGAATTAATCATTTTCTAGAAAAAGTGCGGTGTTTCAACTTACCTCGCATTTGGGGCTAGTTGTAACATTTTCTAAGGCAAGTAATGCCTCCGATAATTTATTCTTTATTTATTTAAAAAAATGACTTGTTACTAAGTAATTCTTCATAAATTAACACCAACTATAATTAATACAAATAAAATAATGACTCCTATAATATAAATTTATATCATAAATCAACGTAAGCTACAGTTATTATCATAATAAACAAAAGGTATAGTAGTAGTTACTCCTGCAAAAAAATTACATTTACCCACATTTACAAACTATAAAATCCACCAATTTTTTTTACTTGAATCTGTATAGAATTCTTGTATGGTACAACTAGCCCCAAGGTTTTATTCCATATAATCCCAAGTGTGATTTTTTACAATAATTAAGATATCCTTTTAAACATTTCAGCAATAACAAAAATTGTTGCACGTTCTCATTGATTGATAAATTTAAAATTCAAATTTATCATAAATTAAAAAAAACAAAATAAGATATGTAAAATTTAAAGTTAGTTGATAATAAAAATGCAAACCGAAATATTATCATAAAACAATTTCATATTACCTATCTAAAACCTGTACAGTTCTGCTTACTGCTGTGACAATAAGACAAATGTTTCAATATTTTTTAGCTTCCATTGAAAAACGCCTGTTACTTCTTATCCACGTTACATATAGCCCCTAATATGTATAGCTTTCCTATATATGTATATACGAGCAAGCTACAGGTTGCTTTAGGATTTTATTAGAATCTTCTTCAGAATGTATTTATAGTATCGCCTACACAGCGCAAATGTCATTTGTCATTCAGATTGGCTCATTTAATAAAAATAAATTCAATCAATTCAATAAAGTTTTGGTTATGCAAAGAATTTCGTATTAAAATGAAACTTTTTCAACTTCATTATAATTTGAAAATTCTGATAACGTTACAATGCAAATGACAGTTATTGAAGTGTTCATGAATAATTTTAAATCATTGGCAGATCATTCTCAACATTCTGTGCATATATATCTTATTTTCTTATATTTTAGCAAGATTGTTCATTGCTGATGCAGTAATGTTAAATTGTAGTATAATTTTTTAAATTTTATTTGATTTACGTTATTATATAAAGAGATCAAGTAATTTGTAATAGGTAATTTTTTAAATATTTTAACTACGCTTAGGGTAAGTTATAATAATCGCAAAAAAATCGAAAAAGAAAAGTTTTGCATATCTTTACATTTCAAAGGTTTCTGAACATTTTGGCTTATCTCAGAAAAAATGGATGTATGGGTGTGTGTTTGTTTGGATATAATTTTTCGTCCACAATTTCGGGGGCAATAATCAACCGATGTGAATGATTTAAAACACATTCGATTTTTATTGATGGGAAGATGCGCTGATTAGTTTTTGGCGAAGAAGTGTCCAGCAGTTTCGAAGATATGGGATAAAAAGTGTCAAAAACGGTAATTCAGTTTTTGAAAAAATGGAGCGTCCGATTTGAATGATTCGAAAAACATTTTGATTATATTGACAAAATAAAATTTTGATTACATTTTTGCAGAGACCTTTAAAAAATTTAAAAACTTTAAAAACTTTAAAAAATTACCTATTACAAATTGCTTGATCTCTTTATATAATAACGTAAATCAAATAAAATTTAAAAAATTATACTAACAGTTTCGGCGATACACAGGAAAAAGTAAAAAAAAATACAATTCTGCGGTAAAAAATGATCATTGGACAAGATCGTCGCTATATAATATGAGCGATACAATATATAGTATTATCACTTTGAAAATGTTTAACACGTTGCCGCAAATACATATTACTAATTATTAATAATTAATAATTAATAATCTAATAAAAGTTAATCATTTTCGCTTCCAAACATACAACTTACACTCGATTTTATCTGGCAATCATAAACAATTAAAAAAAGTGTGTTTCTAAGCACGATCGTCAAATTAAAAGTGTGCGGCAACGTGTTAAAACAATTGTTATTAATAGTAAATTAATATTTATTGATTACTGTTTTTTTCTTGAATATTTATTTCTGGTACGGGAGGTTTCAACAATTTGCCTTAAGGCACGAAGCCATACGTCACTAGTTTTATGTTTTAAATTGTGAATTTACAACTTGCTTATGAAAAAAAAGCTTAATATAATATCGACAATGCATGGCAACCAACTACAGCAGCACAAATTTCCCATTGTTTCTTGAATAAATTGTAACAAAAATTTATTTAAAGTAGATCTTTTAATATGATATAATGATTAATAAATCGCAGATCATGTCATAAGAAATAAATTTTAAATTTTCGTGCACTGCTCAATCTACGAGTTGAAAACCATTTGGCGTCAATGTATTTGTAATCATTTTCTAAATTCGATCTGATTCCCAGATATCTACAAAATTTAAAACACTTAAATTAGAAGAAAAATCTCAACTCACGATCGGCCTAAATCTCCTCTCCTGCATAATTTTGGGTGAACATAATAATTTAAACGAAAATGAGTAATATATTTGAATGTGAGTATTGATATGGTGTTTGCACGTATTTATTCCATCTAATAAAATAGAAAGATTTAATAATACAATGCAAAATTCAATTGAATCTCCTCAATATACTGAACTTATTGTACGAGATGCAAACATCCGAAAAATGATGCATTTTATTTATTATTTTTAAAGTATTTTCATTAATATACACACGATTTCAAAGAAAAGCTATTTTAAAAGGTCATGTGAAATAGATATTATAGAAATGAGTACTAATAGATAATGTCATTTATAAATATTATAGATGACATTCTAGTCAGAATTGAAAGTATTCAAAAATTTCGATGCCCTGTTGAACCCCACGTTTAAACATTTTTATTGAGACTTCAAAATAATTTTTTATCATTAAATATGGAATAAATTATTAAATGCATTAAGTAAACAATTGAAAAAAAGAATGTCGTAATAACATATGTAACATATGTAATTTTTTAACTTCCCGAAGGAGAAGTTTATGTTTTCATAAAAAAATCCGATTCGCTAATTTTATGTTTTCTCGACGTTTCAAGCCATTCTGAATCGAATGAGACCAAATTTGGAAAAAGTATGTGTGTGTGTGTGTATGTGAACAGATTTTTTGCCGTAAATCGACGTTTTCTCCAAAACGGCTGGACCGATTTCAAAAATTTAAAAGCCATTCGATGTATCTTGATGAGGACTATCGTTTATGCGGCGATCGGCCGGGCCGTTTCTTTGTAAATTGCAGAAAAGTGAAAAATTTTTTGTCCACGTTTTAGCCTGCAATTCTGAATCGATTCTGAAAATTCAAAAACCATTCGATAGATATTAGTTGGGAATCGTGCTGATTAATTTTTGGTAAAGATCGGCCGGACCGTTTTCTTGTAATAAAGTTTTTAAAAATAAAATTTCGACGATTTTTATGATTTTTTTTTTGACGGTAGATACCATAGTTTTCTAGGTCATACTAAAATATTACGGCCCTACGACAACTCGTTTAGCTTTAAAAATTCGTCAAAGTTTGCAAAAATTGGTAACGTTTTATTGACATTTGTCAAAATGAAATCTTTTATCGACGTTTTCTCAAAAACGCCTTAACCGATTTCAGAAATTCATAAGCCATTTGATGTATTTCGGTGAGGACTATCGTTTTTCAGTTTTGTGCGACGATCTGCCAAGCCGTTTCTTTATAATTTGAAAAAAAGTGTTAAACTTTTCGTACACATTTAAGCTTATCCTACCGAACCGATTTTAAAAAATCAAAAACTGTTTGAAAGATATTAGTTGGGAATGATACTGATTAATTTTAGGTGAAAATCTACCGAGCCGTTTTCTTGTAATTAACTGTTGAAAAAAAAATTAAGCCGATTTTTATGAATTTTTTTTAGTGATATATACCATAGTCTTATAGAACTTACTGAAATATTACGGCCTTACGACAAATAGTTTGATTTTAAAAATTCATCAAAGTTTGATAAAATGAGTAGTTCTTTTGAGATTTGTTAAAATTAAAATTAGACTATTTACTTGGTATAATGATAGAGTACTTGGTCTTGAACATAATAAACCATTAAAGTCCTGAAAACTGATTCAATTATATAAAATTTGCTTTTAGAAAATACTCCGAGTCAAAGTGTTCGTTCGTTTCAATTATGTGTAATAAATCCACTCGGAATACTTTTAATGACTCCTAAATTAATTTATTTTTTATTGATTAAGTCGATTATTTAAACATATCGGGAAGTTCATGTAACTTGCCTCAAGGCTAAATACCAAACCAACTAGTTAATTGAATTTATTATAACATTTTAAAATAAAATAGTTATGAAGTTGTGTATTGGTTTTTAAAACAATTATTCTAAATGTCACAATTTATCTAAAATTAGAACACTTTCAAAATTTTATGTTACCAATTTATTCTAAAAATATTCACTACTACAAATTAAGAAATATTTCATGCAAATAACATAGATGCTTTCCTTGTAACTACATATAGTAAAATAATAATGGCGTTCAAAACTTTTAGTTTTAGTTTAGTAGTATACAAAATACTGTAATTAGCTCAATTCTACTGTTAGACAGACCAAGAAATATTATTATATTGTAATTCATGATTGCTTCTTTACCCATATTTACGAGAAGACTAGATGCTATAACTCATGTTCATTAGTTTTTGGCAAAGACAGGTCCAGCCATTTTTGAGATATGGAGCAAAAATGCATAGGGGAAAGTTTCCTGACGCCGGACGGCCCAAACATCGGACACTCTGTTTAATACGTATTATTTAAGCGAGTATAAATCTTTTCATTTCAAAATACAAGTGCAAGGAGCATGGGGGGCACACAGGTACATGATCACGTGCCAAGCCTCGCCTGTGACGCACACGGCCACGGCGAGAGCAACCTTTTCCTGTTTTAGGCGCAAAATCACGGCGTTACCTATATATCAATGGAAGTAATTCTAGCATATTTATGCATTTATATTTGAGTGGTATGGAAAGATAAAAGTTGTACTTGATTGTTATCCGTAAAATAGTAAAATATTATTAAATTTTTTAACCAATTTTAGTAGCTGCCGCCAAATGAACGAAAATGTCAGTCCCTCAGCACCGGACACTAAGTCGTCCCTTAGTGCCGGACAGTAAACATATTGACATTTTTTGTGAGAATTTACGTAATTTATTCCAATTATTAAATTTTGTTCTGTCTGAGTGCTAACGGTCATAACATGCCCCCATACTTCGTATTTCCTAGTCAAAGAATGAAAATCTTATGATGAATGCTCCAGCTGAAGGCATCGGTGTGGGCCAGACAAAAGGGTAGATGAATAGTAATTTTTTTTTTTGCAATATCTAAGAATTTTCGTCAAACACACATGTGCAGACACTCCAGAGTGTAGAGATAGCTGTTTATGTGTTCAATACTGGTTATTTTGAAATGTTCGGTACTAGAAGCCACTTTGTAAAATTAAATTTTTTGTTACCAAAGTTTGATTAATAGTATTAATTATTTTTTAGCAAAGGTTGCGTTTTTGTTAATTTAGTTTGATTTCTAACTTTGTTATCTAACATAAGTCATAATTTAATGAACATTTCGTAAAATATTTTTTGATTTATTTATGAATAACCTTATAGGTGTCCGCCACTCGGGGACTTCCACCTAAATATCAGTTTTAGAGAGAACGGAATATTTAATTAGAATGATTCAAAAATCATATTGCTGATGTTAACAGTGCGAAAAAATAATTACTTTTTGAAAAGCAGGGATTCGGCGGTTTCAAAGTTTCTAACAAATCTAATTTTTTGTTTTTTTTTTAATTTTTGATGTTTTTTAAAATTTTCTTTAAACTTCAAAATTTTGTAAGGTCTAAAGTTTTACATACAGTTAAAATAAATAAATTTAACTTTACAATTCAATTGCAAAATAGTAAACACATACAGTTTGTCATCCAAATATAAGACTTATATTACATTTGAACTTTAAAATACAAACTATACAATTTATAGTAGTTATGATATATATTTGAACACAACAAAAGAATTGTTATTAATCATTGATCAATTTTGATTGGTTACTGATTATTTTTATTCTTTGAATATTTCGGAAATAAAAGAAATTTATCATAATGTACAATGCCATGCACCACTAGTAAATAATATAATCATAGAGCAAATGAAATATATAATATCGACGTTAACTTACTACGATGTGTTTTGTCCGCTGGGTCTCGCCTTAAGACAACTCTCCGTTTGGCGGCTGCCGCAACCGGAATTGTCGGCCCCGAATCAACGTCATGGATCACAATCTTGATAGCTTCACCGTCAACGGACGCTTGCCGTCGAGGGGCTTCCATATCTTCCAGCGCAGACGCCGACCATGGCGTAGGCGGCGGCAAAGCACCGCGATCTCGCAACGCAGCAATGTCAGGCCTGCAAATATTAAAATACATGAAAAACGATCCACTTCAAACGCTTTGAATTCTGACCAAATTAAATATAGAGTAGAGCGGAGCACAAGATCCATTTTTTAACTTTCCGTAGACGATTTCGGGCGTATGGATGAACCGATTTGAAGAATTAAACAATTCGTATTGATAGGGAGATGTTCTGATTAGTTTTTGATAAAGGCAGGTCCAGCCATACCAAAGATACGAGGCAAAAGGTGCCAAAAACGTCAATATATGAGAGAACTAAGCATTCGAATTGAATGATTTAAAAAACTTTCTATTTGTGTTGACAAAACGATTGCTTTTGGGGAAAGAACTAATTTAGAATATTCAATACAAGTTTAAATAATCAATTTATTTTTTTGTTTAGCTTATTTATTTATTTATTATAGACAATCAAAAATACGAATTTCTATTAGCCATCCATGTAGCTATGTGATCCATTAAAATATTTAATATTAAATGTTGAATATTTTAATGGATCATATTTTTATTTTAATAAATATTATATATTCAATTTATTGTTTTGTTTAATGAAATATGATTTTTATTGATGATAAACTTACACGTGTCAAACTGATAAAGTATCTAAGGGTGCGTTCGACTTGGACGCTTACGCGCTGTGAGCGCTCACGCTTATAAGCACGAATTTTTAGCGTTCGACTTGGCCGATAAGCGCTTAGAATCGATAACTAAATTCCGTTCGTTTTGGATACTGTGAGCGTCAATAAGCATCAAAATGGCGGCAACTGGCGGTAACGGTAATTGTGTAAATTTTATTACTTTCTGGATCATTCAGCGGGATTATAAAGAATTTAACAATTAATAAATAAATGAAATTTGGTTTGCTTATGCTTAATTCATATTAATATTAAAATTAAAATTTAAAATTATTTAAAATTAATTAAATTTAAAATTAATTAATATTAATATTAATATTAAAAAATAAATGTGATATACAACTTGGCATTTTTGCGGGATTATAAAAAATTTAACAATTAATGAATAAATGAAATTTGGTTAGCTTATGCTTAATTAATAGTAATATTAAAATTAAAATTTAAAATTATTTAATATTAATATTAATATTAAAAAATAAATGTGATATACAACTTGGCATTTTTGCGGGATTATATAGAATTTAACAATTAATAAATAAATGAAATTTGGCCAGCTTATGCTTAATTAATAGTAATATTAAAATTGAAATTTAAAATTATTTAAAATTAATTAAATTTAAAATTAATTAATATCAATATTAATATTAAAAAAAATTGTGATCTACAGCTTGCCATTTTTGCGGAATTATAAAGAATTTGACAATTAATAAACAAATGAAATGACAGATAGTAAAAACAACTGACGCTCACGCTCACGCTGCCCTACCTCTGTGGCGTGAGCGTATGTGAGCGCAAAATATGTGCTACGAGCATCCTACGATGGTGCTACGAGCGTGCTTATGCCACGCTCACAGCGCCAAGTCGAACGATGAAAGCGCGCTCACGGCGCGCTCACAGCGCGTAAGCGTCCAAGTCGAATGCACCCTAAATTAAACAATAGACAACACTCATAATGCGCTACAATGATCCATTCATAAAATCGAACATCAATCATGATATATATTTGGCTATTCTCATTAGCTCTACGTTTACGTTTAACTTTAGAAAATTTTTAATCTTTACGAAAATACGTGGTGAGTATTTATTTATAAGAATTTAATCAGTTTTGTGTATAAAATAATATAAAAAATAACATTATTTCACAGGAAAATAGAACATTTTTTTATATCAATAATTTTTTTAGTTTGTTTTTAATATCTCTTAGTTCCGCTGAACGTGAAGAACAAGCGGACACTTTACTTGACGAATAATGTATGTAATATAATAAATGCGACCAATAATATTGTTCGGCGCTCCAGCATGCAACGCGGCAGCAAAGACTAACCTACGGAGGCTACAGACTGTACAAAACAAAGCTTTACGACAAGTACTTAGCAAATCAAGAGACCCACTGACGCGACACTATTACTCTTCTAGAAACATGAACAGACTGACGTACCGACAGTACTCGAAAATAAAGAAGCTCACGGAGAACTTTCATCTCAAATGCAGAGTTTGGCATGGCGTGCTTGCTACACCAAAATATTTCTGGTGTATATTGGCCTAAGGCTTCTATGTTATCATTGGGGTGATCCCAATGTATACCTTAGCGGCACCATTTTTGCTTATGTATTTTTATTGTTGTGTGTTTTTTGGAAAAATTATTAAACCTTTTCTTGTTTTAGTCATATAAAGTATATTTTAAATAATTATTATTGTTTTTAACAACAGATATGCTGGACACAATACCTTCAGGTAAAATGTTCAACTGAAAAAAATGTGGAATGTTATGTATATATATACTTAATAAAATATATGTTTTTGAGTTGAATTGAGAAATAATGTCGCTCTATATGGCGATATGTGGTACATATCTACTATAAAATATTTATTGCCCTCTACTATGAAGTAGTCTTATTAAAAATATGATATTTCACTTGTTTTTAAGTGAGACAATGACTTGAGTTAATATTGATGAACATGTGTACCCGTGGACCTTTAGGCCCTGCTCTACCCTATAAAATATAGAACAATCCAAGAATTATGGAACAGTTTTTTTAGTTTATTTTATCTTAAGCTGGCCACATAGGTAACTGTATACATGTGCAATTGAATGAATGCGCAACCAAGCGTATTTTCACAGTGCCCACAGATGGCTCGAATTTATGTTAAGTATTTGCACATGCATATCAAGCATGTCAAATAAGAAACGTCAAAACATAACCTGGAAATATATTTTTTTCATTAATTCATATATTCACAGCATCAGAGGAGAATTGAAATGATTCACAGGGCTAATTTAAATACTTTCAAGTGTTTATAACTTCGAGTTATGTATTCGCTACAAAATAAACCAAAAATGGGACATGTGCTACCACACACGAATGAACTTGCCGACTTGAATAATTGCGCAATTAAAATAATCGAAAAATGCTCATGCCTACTTGCTTGTACCAGTCTGTCAAGTTACGTCAAAAACATCCCACAGACGCTACGGAATACATGTTCAAGTCACAGGTGGCGCAATTATACAGCATTGTTTGTGGCCGGCTTTATTTTCAAAGTACCATAAACGGCTAAGAGAAAAACAGCTATGTTTAAAAATCCATAACAAAAGTATATTTTTGCGTTTGATTTGTTTTGATTGCGCAGTTACTCAGTTCTCCAGACCTTAATTTAATTTTTAAGTATACGTCTTATAAGATGTATTGTTAATTTTTAGAGTCAATAGTTTCTTATATAACCTCTATAAAAGCTTACACCTGGATGGGATAAAAAAGTCAAACTAAACTTCATTCTGGAAAAGGTGTAAAAAATAAAAAATTGCAAATAAAAATTAAATTAAGTTTAAATAAGCTAGTTTACAAGAGAAAAAATAAATAATTATAGTTATTCCAACTCTGTCGATGAATATTTCTGATAAAATATCAAGTCAAAGTTAATTATAGTTTTATCTCAGCACCCATGAAATTTAAATTTTGCATTAATTGAATAATGTAGCTATTATTTTGTGAAAACGCTTCGAAATTAAAAACAAGACATTAAACCGGTTTACCTCCTGATCGACTTAATTTACCCCGCCTATGAGACAAATAGAACCTGGTTACAAATTTTTGAAAAACAGCTAAAAACAACATTTTTGAAATAGTGAATTAACTGGGATTTTTATTGAACATATGTGTTATTTTGGTGATTTGATTGGTTTCGTTTACACAATATATTTGCTCAAAATCAAATTGGACCTTTGTTTCCCGCCCTACCCTATCTACACGATAACATAAAACGTGAGAGTACATAACTAATTATAATACATGTACAAGTTTTTAAAAATGTTTTATATTGACAAATAATACGAGTAAAATAAACTAATATTTCAAATCAAATATTAATTCTGAACACAGGAAAGAACGACTGAAGCAAAAACAACCACTCTCGAATAAGTCATATCTAAACCAAATACCATCATGCCCGGACGCTCAATCAATTAATTGGCATCCGATTTAGACATTCTAAATACTACCAAAAAAATATCGATGTTTCATGATGAAAAAAGTGCAAATATCATAAATAAGTGTTAGTTCTAATATTTTCTGCAGAATAATCTTAAGTCTACATTCCATATGATATTACTCAACACATCGAGATTACGTAAACTATCATCAGTTTAAATTAAAATAAAATAAATAAATACACGGCATGAAATAACATTCTAATAATTATAGTGAATATATTAGTGATCATTAATCAATCAATCTTGAAAACACACATAATGTTGTTTTTATTCGCATACGTAAAAATAGTAAAACAGATATTTCTTGAATATTTTATTTCCAATTTGTTTATGTGGACTATAACTGTTTTAAGTAACAAATTTGTATGTTGTTTATAATTCTAGTACAATATATATAAAAATATGTAATCCAATTCAGCATATATATATATATATATATATATATATATATATCATTTAGCTAGAGCAAAACCTAGCCGATTACGTCCCATATCAAATGTTGTATAAAATTTGCCAATAAAAATATCACCGAGAATCCATAAGAGCCCATTTTCAGAAGGTAAGTCTACACCCATAAATCCTGACAAACAAATCACTTTTTGATTGCGAATTTCTCGTATAATATAATCAGTTTTTTCTAATTTGAAACTTTTTCCATTTAAAATGAATTCAATTACTGGTAATTTTGTCATATTGCGACAATCGATCATATATTCACCTCCCATTATTGGGGTAGCGCCTATAAAGTTATTTAATAATTGCATGTCTTCCTTAGGTCCAACAAAAAGTCTCGTGCCAGTATCTGCAATGGCCTCACATCCACCAACACAAAATGACTGATTTCCAACTTTAACCAAATCCATTTTAAATTGCCAAAAATCTGTTTTGGTCACAGGCAAATATGTAAATTCGCCACTGTAATGGTCTGGATCAGATCCACCCAGTAAAATTTCGCCGGCAATTGAAGCGGTAGGATCGCGGTTGAGATAAAAAGAAAAAATCGGGTTTTCAATCAATCCTTGTTGAAACATATTATAAAACACTGGAACTACACCATCGATAGAAAGTGAACTGTATCCCAATCCGAGGATACCGTCAAATTTTGCGGTAACAAAAGCTAATCCTGGTTCAACCGTAGCTTCAGTAAACGTTTGATTTACAATATCTAATCCACCTATATTGACTGTGTCAGTAGATAAAAATCCAGTAACACTTCCAGATTCATATTCAATAGCACAATTGGTACCGTTTTTAATGTATGTGGAAGATTTTGAGCTGTCATATTTATTATGCACTAAACAAGCGACATTTGCGACTTGGCACTGTTGGGACGGAATCCATAGGTCTGACGATCCTGTGTCAAAATTAACATTGAATGCTTGCGGAGGATTACCAATGGTAATACGTCCATAATACTGAGCATCTAGGTAATTTGATAATGGCTCAGGAATACTTTCAGGATCATACCTAAATGGTAACTGCTCTATTTTCTTTCCAAGTTCTTGCAATTGGGTACGAACACTTTTAACTTTATGTAATTGTACTCGTATGATATTTCCATAACATGATGCTATTAAAGATATTATGATAAACTGGTATAACATTTTGGAATATTTATAGCACAACACAGTCACAGCTTTGTTTCGTTATTACCATTTAGTAAATTTTCAATTTGACATCTCGTAATTTCCAATGACATTTTATATTTAGAAACTGATATATTCTTGCTTGCAATGTGTACAAAGTGATAAACGTCGACGTGACCCCAACATGGAAAACAAATATGTTTATAAAGCGATAAAATATATAATAGATAAAACTGAATTAAAAACAATGCATACTTTGTAAAAAAAAACAACAAACAACCTATGAAATCACACCAACTAGATGCAAAAATATTGAGAGCAGAAAAAATCGACAGATTAGTTTCATGTACTATAATTTATGTTAGAAATGAAATTAAGATGAAATTTATCTAGTTGAAAGGAGCCTTATGCCTTAGGGCAAGTAGCATAAACTTGGTGTTATGAGTAAGTAATCGACTTCATGAATAAGTATTGACATTTAACTATTTAGAAAAAAAAAGAAATGTTTATTAAGGCCAAGAAATCTCTATCACCATAAAATGTTTCAATAAAATAGCCAAGAAAGTATATAACAATTATATATATATATATATATATATATATATATATATTATAGGTCATATATAAATTATCACATTATGTGACGTAATACAATACTAATACTATTTTTCTCTTTAAAGCTTATTAGATATATACTCTTTGCATAGCTGTGACCAGAAGGGCTATTTTCAAATAAAAATACATATATTTTATACATATTTTATATTTTTTATATATTTTTATATATATTTTATTTTGTTTACATTTCAGTTTTTTTCTGGGGATCAGGAGTAAATTAATATCACTTCGTTTCCAAATATTTATATTTATTAACTTTTCGTAGGGTAAGTTATTGTAACCGTCCAAAAATCGAAATTGAAATTTTTCACATTTCTTCACATTTTGAAGGTTTCTGAACATTTTGGCATACCTCAGGAAAAATGGATGTGTGTGTGTATGTATGTATGGATATTTGAATGGTGCAAAAAACATTCGATTCCTATTAATAGGAAGATGCGCTGAATAGTTTTTGGAAAAGACAGGTCCAGCCGTTTCGGAGATACGAAGCAAAGAGTGCAGAAAATAGATTTTTTTTGTATATCGAAAATAATTCAGATCTTAAACGTAATTCTGATTTAGGTTCTAATATAATTTAAACAAATAATTTTAAATTTGCAATTCAGTTTATATAATTCTTATAAATATTAGACAATGTTACAATATTTATAATAATCTATTTGAAAACATTCAGTATTCCTCGAACATTTCGTTACGGTACGGGAAGTTCCAGCAATTTGCCTTAAGGCACGATGCCATACACCCCACTAGTTTATTGTTGTATTTATTTAGTTTTAATATTCACTTATTGAAATATACCTAGAACCTAGGTTTAATTTAGAAAATGAATTATACCGCATATTAAATGTGCATATAACTTAAACTTATATGTGCATAATTCAAATATCATCGTGGTTTTTGTTCGTTGTCTTTCCATTATCATTATAATCATAGTTTATCACTGTCTAGTGAACAGACAGAATCATTGATAGAATCTTATCAGACTCTTATAATGTAATAGCTTTTCGCCCACATCGGTTGTTTAGCATTGACTACGAAGTTTGAGTCGTTTATTATTATTGACAAGCCAGACATTTTTATTATTCATCATAATAATGAAAGCAAAATAGAACTGCTAAAAGCTTTTATACAATTCATTGAATACATAACACCCGGCATATATCTGGATTGGCAAAGAATCCATTATAGTTCCAATTACTTTCAAAATTCTGTTTATCTTCGAGCAAAATAAAATATGAACTTTCGTAAGTAAAAAAAAGAATACCGAATTATAAGTCTCTGGAAAAGTTAACTTATATGTCATATCATCAATATATGTTTTGAATTGAATATACAATTTATTGATACTTTCATACATGATAAGACAGTACTTGGTCGAATTACACGAATTCAAAAAAAAAAAACTAGTGGGGTATATGGCATCGTGCCTTAATTCAAATTGCTGGAACTTCCCGAACCGTAACGAAATGTTCGAGAAATAGTGAATGTTTTCAGATAGATTATTATAAATATTGTAACATTGTCTAATATTTATAAGAATTATATAAACTGTATTGCAAAGTTGAAATTATTTGTCTAAAATATATTACAACTTTAATCAGAACTAAAAATAAAATTTGAATTATTTTCGCAAAAAAAAAATTAAGAAAAAAAATTTAGAAAAAAAAATTGCAACAAAATTTTTTTTTTCCAAAATTCATTATTTTGTTAAAACAAGCAGAAATTTATTTGAATCATTTAAATCGGACGCTTAGTTCCCTAAAAAACTGCCATTTTCGCGCATTTAGCTCTGTATCTTCGAAATGGCTGGGCCTGCCTTTGCCAAAAAATAATAACCACTTCTCCCAATCATTACTAATCTTTTTCAGATCCTTCAAATCGTATGCTCCGTTCTCTCAAAAACTCGATTTCTATTTTCTGCACTCTTTGCTCTTTATCTCCGTAACTGCTGGACCTGCTTTTACCAAAAACTAATCAGCACATCTCCCTATCAAAAGGAATCGATTTTTTTTTGAACCATTGAAATCGGTTGATCCGTGCGCCCGAAAACGTGACCGAAAAATTGTATTCATCCATACATACACACACACATCCATTTTTTCTGAGGTATGCTAAAATGTTCATAAACCTTTAAAATATCGAGAAATGCAAAAATTTTCAATTTCGAATTTTGGACGATTACAATATCTTACCCTACGGGAAGTTAAAAAAGATACATAGAATATTTTGATAATTCATAACACAGCAAATACAGTTGTTCGCCCAAGTTATGGAAAAAGACAAATAGCCCGATTTAAATATGTAATTCAAACAAAATTCGATTCGTACTGATTCGTACTGATGTTTACATATCTATGGTACTGACGACGTAAAAAACTGATTAGTTTCTTCGGGTAATCTAATTACATCGTAATATTTGAACGTATGGGTTGAAGTAGGAGAGCTAGGCGCTTAATGTAAGAAAGATAAGTAAGATCTCGAACGATATTAAAATATTTTTCTGCCTCGTTTGGACATGTACAACGTCCTGTCTAGCCACTAAACTGTCACGCACGAACACTATTTTTGTCATAGCCACAGTCCAGCAGACCAATGCAAAATACAGAATTATGCAGGTCCGTCATTTTTGACAGGTAATATAAAAATGTGTTATCTAGAAATATACTTTTGTACTATTTTTATCGACTAATTTCAAATTTTATACATCTGAATGAATTAATAACTAATTAATTAAATAATATTAAATAATAATTAATCTGAATAACACCAAATTTCGTAATCTTTGATAATGCGCAACAATTTTTGTTTGCTTTTATTTCCTGGACTACAAAAATTACAAATTAAATCAAGTTGTAAACTCTGAGTTGCTCCAATCTACAAGTAATTTATTTTCCATCAAAGATTAGACCACATTGGTTTTAATGGGCAAAGGCTGTATCAAGAAAAACGACAGATGGATACTCCTGCAAAAGAACTTACAAAGTTTTTAGAGAAATATGGAAAAAACGATAAAAAACAAATATAAATAAGTAAATGAAAAGCGAAGGGAAAAGCCAAAAATAAATCAACAAAATTAAACTGAAGTAAACAGAACTAATAAATTCGGCAACTGAATCCGAAGAGTAGTATTTTCTAACTTCTGGTAAATATTACACACAAACGAAGTAGATTGGCCAGAGTATATCATGTATGATGTGTTACATGAAAAATGTGATACAGCTATTTTTAGCAAGGTGTCAATTTTGTTAAAAATGAAAAATGAACAAAAAAAATGATAAGTGGTATTATTGTGATTTTTTGTCGTTACTATTTGCTTCAGTAGATGTTACAACTAACTTCGAACAGGAGGTAAGACACTTTTTCTAGCAAATGCTTAATTGTAAAATAATAAACATTATTTGTAGAAAACTGTTGTAGAGGAATAGTTGCAGCCCATCTTTATTTTGTAGGAATATAATCACTCAATCCAAAGATATGATGATTTAGAGAAAACAAGCTACCCTACTAATACACAAAATTATCAGTTTATAATTATATAATAGTTTCATCACAAAATTCATAAAAAATATATTACTTAATTCCTGATAATTTCTATAGCATTAAAAATAATATCTAGGTAATACAATGAAATATTTATAAACATACAGTTGACTGCCCCTCCTCCGTGTGCGTCTGTCTTCATCAACAAATAATGAGGGCGCCATGCCTCCATCGGGACTTGGCGAAGAATCTTTCTGAGGACCGGGCGTATCGTCGGGAGCTACCCGGAAAGAAGCTCGTCGTGGGCCGACAGGTGAGGGGCCCCTTTCTTCAGGTGCGGCTGCACGCTGAGCTGTCTGCATAACTCCCGGTGCATACACATCATAAGCGGATGCTCTGTAAGCATAAAAATAATAAAAATATAGCATATAGTTTTCGTCTTCAATTAAATCTAACTATTATGATTTCTAATTAAAATATAAAAGCATTTAAATTACTTGTAATTATATTAATTACAGTGCATGTATTTTCTGAATTTGTAGCTTATTATTCCAAATTTTATTTAATTTATATAATTCAACCAATTTTTGTAGAATTGTTTAGTGCACAAACTTTATGGCCATGTTAAATTTTATGAAAAAAATTTAAATATCAAGCTTCTGCTATAAGGAAGTTCTGACACGATTACATATATAATTTGTAATTTGCATTTCAAATAAATGGTAACTTTTTTACACAACTAGAAGTATTGTAGACTGCACACTTACTATTTAGCTAATTCCAAAGCCATTTCTAATGTCTTGGCCGGTCTTTTCGAAAACCTAATCGCGGCCAATGGTTATAATAACGTTTTTAAATTTGTGAAATTTTGACTTATCGCATCACAAAACTCTTGACATAAGTTTTCACGATCATCATATTTTTTCAAACTTGCATCAAAATTTTAAAATTAAATGGCTGATTAAAGAGCCGTAATATTTTATTATGATCTATAGGTCCATGATACTTATGGTCAAAAAAAGTTTCATAACTAGTGATGTATGGCATCGTGCCTTAAGGAAAATTGCTGGAACTTCGAGTTTTTCGAGGTTACTATATACCTTTGAGGTTATTACTAAAATTAAAAATATTTTTACAAAAGACATATTACAGTTGCCAGCAAAATAGCCAAAACAAACAAGCAGTCAATAATGAACAGGGCCACAGATCATGACAAATCAGATGTTTCGCAAACAAATTATTTCACAACCCAATCACAAAATATGGCAAGCGCTCGCGCATGATCTGACATCATGTGATATTTTTCTACTGGTCATCTTGTAAAAAATATGCATACTAACTGTCCTCAAACCAACTATGTCTCAAAAGAAGCAATCAGAGCAGAAATTGCAAAGAAACCCTCATAGAACACATAGCCTCCTCTGTATCAAAAACAAAATATTCTTTTTTACAAATTAACTTTATTATATTGTAAACATTTAGCAATACACAAACTTTTGGTTATGGTCATCATTTAATTAATTTAATTCAAATACATCCATTGTTTCTGCAGGACCATGTATTTACACTTATGTCTACAAAAAATATTTGTTGATAAGCCAAGAGATATTTCATCTTTTCTTCTATATGCTTCTTTTTAAACAAATGTGGTTTGAGTTTTTGGAACAAATCATCATTTTTTCGTAAAACCATAGTGATTTCATTTCGTTTTCTCTTTTTAACATTTATCACTTGTACCGACATTTTCAGCGCTTTTGTTTGAATCAAAAATTTAGATACACGTAACTTTGAATAATATTATATTATATGCCATGAATATGGATAAAAAGACTATTAGGCACTAAAAATTGCTTTATACTGGGTACGACGAGCGCCACGACGCATGGAGGCATATATAAAGTGAAAAGGCAGGTGCGAGAAAAACCTACCACCTTAGAAGCTGACAACAAGGGTTCCAACTATTTGAGAAGTAACTAAAAAATCCAAGTAACATAAATATAAACTGACCAATACAAATATGTCGTAAAAAGTGAAGAATATCATTGCATCTATTACTATCTGATTGACAATAGATTGAAAGCCTTAAATATTGATTAAATATGAAAGTGATGAAAGTCAATTTACATGCGAGAAAAGTCAGATATATAAGTCTGTTGCGCCTGTTAATGTAGTAAATACTAAGAAGAACTAGTGGTCTGTGGCATCGTGTCTTAAGGCAAATTGCTGGAACTTCCAGTACCAAAAGTTTGAGAGTTGAAAAATGTAAACTAGTGGAGTGCATGGCATCGTGCCTTAAGGCATATTGCTGGAACTTCCCGTACCGCAATTAAAAATCTTGGTATGGAACCCAAAAAATTTTATACAAAATGTGTACACATTATTGAAATTTCTATAAAATATCTGATAATATGATGTACATATGTCCAATAAACATTTTTGACCGCCAAACGACATTTTTTTAACTTCCCGTAGGGTAAGTTATTGTAATGGGCCGAAAATCGAAATTGAAAATTTTTACATTTTTCGACGATTTGAAGGTTTCTGAACATTTTGGCATACCTCAGAAAAAATGGATGTGTGTGTGTGTGTATGTATGTATGGATACAAATTTCCAGTCACGTTTTCGGGCGCACGGATCAAACGATTTGAATGGTTCAAAAAACATTCGATTCCTATTGATAGGGAAAAGAGCTGATTAGTTTTTGGCGAAGCCAGTCTAGCCGTTTCGGAGATACGGAGCAAAGAGTGCAGGAAATAGAAATCGACTTTTTGAGAGAACGGAGTATCCGATTTGAATGATCTAAAAAACATTCAATTAGTAATGATTGGGAGAAGCGTCTATTACGTTTTGGCAAAGGCAGGCCCAGCCATTTCGAAGACACGGAGCTAAATATGTAAGAAATGGCAGTTTTTGAGAGAACTAAGCGTCCGATTTAAATGATTCAAAGAACTTTCTGCTTGTCTTAACAAAATAATTGATTCTGGAAAAAAAATAGTATAATTTTTTTTTTTTTAGTTTTTCTTGTATATCGAAAATAATTCAGATTTTATTTTTATTCTGACTAAAGTTCTAATATGACTTAAACAAATAATTTTAAATTTGCAATTCAGTTTATATACTTCTTATAAATATTAGACAATGTTACAATATTTATAATAATCTATTTGAAAACATTCAGTATTCCTCGAACATTTCGTTACGGTACGGGAAGTTCCAGCAATTTGCCTTAAGGCACGATGCCACCCACCCCACTAGTTAATTTATTTTTATAGAGAGTCTATAACAGCTAGACCTGCCTCCCCAAAAATTTAATCAGTTGTTTATCTTGTCAATAAAAGTATAATGTTTTTTGAATTATTAAATGCGGACATTCCGTTCTCTTAAATACTGAGTTACCGTTTTTGCACTTTTGCCCCGTATCTTTAGAACGGCTAAACCTGCCTTCGCTAAAAACTGATCAGCTCATCTCCTTAGTTAGCTGGAACGGCTAAACCTGCTTTCGCCAAAAACTTATCAGCTCATCTCCTTATCAATACGAACCGAATGTTTTTTGAATTATTCAAATCGGTTGATCGGTGTTCCCGAAATCGTCGACAAAAATTTGTATCTGTACACACACATACACCCTACGGGAAGTTAAAAAAAGATTTTTAATTAATCAATTATTAATTATTAATTAATAATGTTTATATATGTTTTGTGATTGAGTTCACGTTAAAAGTCCGTGTTAAAATATAGATTATGAAATGTATAGTGTTTTCTAGACAAAAAATATCAAAATTCAGTCATTGTTTACAATTAGTTTATATATGTTGAATGGTTAAACATTTCAAGGAATGTGTGTTATTGAAAGCGAAAAATGTTTAAATAAAGTTTTAGATAGTTTTAGGTTTCAGAGTTAATGTGAACAAATAACGAGATTCGTTTGGAATGGGATTATATATGACGGGAAAGCCACGAAAGTCTATTTTCACTTGATATATGAGAGATCTATAATCTCAAGTGAAAATCACTATTGATGCTTATTAAGCTGACTAGCGGTTGCTAATCTACCTTTTTACTACGGACACATGATCAGCTTCGAAAACCTTTTGGTGATTAAAATTATGAACTCTAATCTACATTACGTACAATTATTATTATATGGTTTATTTCGTCTATTATCGTTCTTAACGTATGGTGACCCAAAATCGTAATATTTTTCCTACAATTTTTTTAAGGATTTCAATGCGCCATATACCCTTATAAGCCATATGGTGATAGAAAAATAGTTTAGCTGTGAGTGCATGTGATGTATTATTAACTTCCCGTAGGGTAAGTTATTGTAATGGGCCGAAAATCGAAATTGAAAATTTTTACATTTCTCGACGTTTTGAAGGTTTCTGAATATTTTGGCATACCTCAGAAAAAAATGGATGTGTGTGTGTATGTATGTATGGATACAAATTTCCAGTCACGTTTTCGGGCGCACGGATCAACCGATTTGAATGGTTTAAAAAGCATTCGATTCCTATTGATAGGGAGATAAACTGATTAGTTTTTGGCAAAGGCAGGTCCAGCAGTTACTGAGATGAAGAGCAAAAAGTGCAGAAAATAGAAATCAAGTTTTTGACAGAACGGAGCATCCGATTTGAATGATCTAAAAAACATTCAATTAGTAATGATTGGGAAAAGTGTTTATTAATTTTTGGCAAAGGCAGGCCCAGCCATTTCGAAGATACGGAGCTATATGTGTGAATAATGGCAGTTTTTGAGAGAACTAAGTGTCCGATTTAAATGATTCAAATAACTTTCTGCTTGTCTTAACAAAATAATTGATTTTGGAAACAAAATTTGTTTCAACTTTTTTTTTCAAACAAAAAAATTTTTTTGTATATCGAGAACTGGTATACATAATACATATACTTATATTGCATTGCTGGAAACGCTATATTTGTCAAAAAAAATTATATAGTTTTAACTATAATATATATAATTCCAGGTCATAGATTTATGGGGCACTTCACGAATTGATGAGCGCATTAACTCACAAATACAAACAAGACTAATTTGAATGGCGTGCTGAAGCATCAAAATTAATTTATGGTTTACGAATGATTATAATTAATAGCTGCTAAATTATCGTGATAATAATGAATAGTAAAATTTAACGATGATTATTATTTTATTGTAATTCAGTAATTTTAATTTAATATTATGATGTTGTTAAGGAATTGGCAATTTCTTGATAATTTTATTATTTGAAAATTTGAGTAATAGTAATTTTATTTCTAGATCTTACTCGCAATTTAACATTGAAAATATTAATTATTAGAGAGAATGTGGTCAAGTTCGAGGTGCTGTCATTAATGGAGAGATTTGATACTACGGCGAGAGCAGCAAAGACTTTGAGGCGGCAGTACTCTCAAACTATCAATTTTACAAAAAAACGGTTTTCTAAGGAATTGTAGGAAATTTTATCTAGTTTAACTCGTACATAGATACTTTTATCGCAGAATCAGCCAACAAGGAGATATTTTAAAAAAGCTGTTGTTTGACGCCATTTTTCCAATATGGCGGCAACTTGCCGCTCAAATTTGAGGTGGCAAAGTTGATTTTCGTAAAGAGCACCTCGAAATCTATGAGATTACCAATTTTCAGAATTCCCGGAGTACTGTACCGGCAACAGCCTTTTTTTGCACCAAATGACTGGACTATAAAAATAAAAACCAAGAAATGGCATGATTTTTGTTAATACATTTGGCTTACATTTAGTTCCAATGATTCCATCTAGCACTGAACTGAATTTGATTAAAATACACTAGCAAAATTATGTAATTTTTAATTTCTCATTTTCATTCTCATAGAAATACTTCATAGAAAAACTAAAGTTATTTTTCAGAAAAAAAATTCTGATTTTTTTCATTAAAAAAACTTATACCTGTTTTCAGTTGTTCTGTTGAAAGTATCTAGCAATTCATTCTATAATTATACTAGAACGTCAGATCACCGACAGTATTACTATAGCCTATGATGTATCACTAGCGGTAACTACAGGGTGGTTTATGGAGTAATAATGTATCAACAGATTCTTGATTAGTTAATTTATTCAACGCCATGTCGTGATCAGGAAAGCTCTAGGTAAGATTCAAGCAACTGCACATATAAACTTGCAAACTAGTTACAATACACAAAATTGTTCCAAAATTTGAGCGCCTTAAAATGATTTGCAGAGTATGATACGTGTAGTATTATACAATAAGCTTTCTGAAAATTGTATAAATTATTCAACAAACAACAACAACGGAACTTCCCGTTGAATACTGAATGTTTTCAAATAGATTATTATAAATATTATATCATTGTCTAATATAAAATAATAAAATAAAATCTGAAATATTTTCGATATACAAAAAAAAAAAAAAAAATGAAACAAAATTTTTTTTTCCAAAATAAATTATTTTGTTAAGACAAGCAAAAAGTTCTTTGAATCATTTAAATCGGACGCTTAGTTCTCTCAAAAACTGCCATTTTTTACATATTTAGCTCCGTATCTTCGAAATGGCTGGGCCTGCCTTTTCCAAAAACTAATAAACACTTCTCCCAATCATTACTAATTGAATGTTTTTTAGATCATTCAAATCGGATACTCCGTTCTCTCAAAAATTCGATTTCTATTTTCTGCACTCTTTGCTCTGTATCTCCGAAACGGCTGGACCTGCCTTTGCCAAAAACTAATCAGCTCTTTTCCTTATCAATAGGAATCGAATGTTTTTTGAACCATTTGAATCGGTTGATCCGTGCGCCCTAAAACGTGACTGGAAATTTGTATCCACACATACATACACACACGCACACACACACACACACATCCATTTTTTCTGAGGTATGCCAAAACGTTCAGAAACCTTCAAAGCGTCGAGAAATGTAAAAATTTTCAATTCCGATTTTCGGCCCATTACAATAACTTACCCTACGGGAAGTTAAAAAGTAAAATAATAGTAAAATTAAAATATTAAATAATTGCATTGATTTTGATAAAGCAAATATTACACAGGCCAACAGAGAAAATGGTGCAAACGATTTTAATGCTGTTTTTAAGTATATTTGGGGCGCTGATTTCAAAAATGACATTGTTTTTTTTCTATGAGCTTTAGTTTTCAAGATATGATATACAGTAGAACCTCGATTATCCGGACTAATTGTTGTCGATGGGCATCCGGATAATCAAAAATCGGTCTTCATCATTTTCCGATTTTCACTCCCCTCTTCACGTGTACGAAAAGACAAAATTGAATCGGCATTCTTTTTGATATCGCTTATAGTGGATGTACCTACACCATACCTATCAGCTAATTTACGGCCGGTTTCGCCTTTTTTAATGATTCTATAATATTTATTTTATTTTTAAGGGATAACACCACCCTTTAAAAATGTATATATGCACGTCAGAACACACTAGTAAAATTGCAAACAAACTACATAAAGCGATAATGCAGCGCGGGGCAGCGAAACAGCGGCGCGGTCGAAATATACAAGTTCAGACGCGATTATGTCCGGATAATCGCGAATCCGTATAACCGAGGTCCGGATAATCGAGGTTCTACTGTATATGATATATAAGGAATGAAAGTATAAAATAGCAATACAATTCAGAATGTTATTTTAATGAGATATGGCTACTCGTACATACAAACTTACAAGACCCATTCGGCCTTTTCCGTGACGACCTACAATGGACCTGGTTTCGGCAACTTCTTTCCAAGTTCAAAACTAGAGCTGATACGCATAAATGGTTTGCAGATTTGATATCAGCGCAAAAAATACTATAACAATCAGCTCTAACGTTTGATGCACCAAACAAAAAAAATTGTAGGCCTGTGTTATAGACCAGTTTGGGATATTTAAGTTAAGGCGATAATGAAATATAGCTAGTGAGTCAAATATATACATATATATATATATATATATATATATATGTATATATATATATATATAAATTAACATATAACATCGTCTTGAAGTCATTTCATTTCTCACATTTTATAATCTTCAATTAGGATTTACAAATTCTACTTTCAACATAAAGTTATTCTGGGATAGCTCAGCAGCGTCTTCACTTGAAAACTTTCATTCAACGTATATTTATACATTGAGAGTTAATTAATTGAAGCCGCAAAGTTATGATAGAAGAACTTCAACCTCCGCACAGTATATTTGCGGTTCAGTTGTTTGCAAGAATTTATAGAAATGACAGATCCGACGTTTTGCTTCTTAGTAAATTGTTAAGAAATTTCCAGTTTTCAATAGAGATGATGCTGCAATTATGAAGTTATAAAACAATTGAAATGAATTTTTATATAACGCATTCTTATATTTTATTGTAAAAAAACTTTATAAAGATATATATTCTTACAAATATTTCTGAAAATATCATGTACTTTCAATATTGGTACGGATATCTGTATCAGGTAAAAATTAGTTCAAATAACTTAAATTTTCAATCAAGATTTTATATAATGAAAATCGTTTGTACAAAGTGATTTCATTAACTAACATATCACAATTCTTGTGAGATTGTAAATAGCTTAATAGTTAATAAAAAGTATTTACACTTGCTATTTTTTTGTATGTATAAATGTATGTCTTGAAAAGGGCAGACAAAAAGATTGGTTATGCATCTAAATTGACACTTTCTTCTAAAATTGTTAAGTAAAACTCGAGTGTTCCATGCAAAAGGGTTAGATTAAATATTTGGTATAGTAAATATCAAGTATTTTTGGAATGTATTCTACAAGTTATATATATATATATATATATATAGATTCGCAACTTGAAAATATGAAAATATTATTACTAGGATAGGGCGAAACCTAAAGACCCGATATAACCTAAAGGCAGGGTAAAAAGATATACCATCAATAACTCAAAAACAAGCTAGGTATAGAATGTGTTAATAATACTATTTCAGATTAAAAGACTAAAGATATGTAATCAGTCGCTATCAACTAAACAATTCTTGTTTTGTAGTTTTTTTGGTTTTGAGCGCTTGCATTTAGTTTATGATACCTGCATATAATTATTAGATACACGTTATTTAAATATTTTATAAGGGGACAGAAGACCAATTTTAGAAGAATAGTAAAAAACATAGTTCGATAGTTGATGGGGTCCAAAGGAAAAAAGATGTAGTATGTTTGTATGAATATTAAAGCGGGTCGATTTGTATGGGTCAAAATGAGATACTTTGCTGAAGAACCCATACATCTATAATGAATTTTGATGACCCGTGTATAAAGTAAACGTAAAAATATCTACAAATATTTTCTATTTTGAAGATTTACACTACGTGGGTAAAACTTATCCTACCCCCTATGTAAAAAATCCAAAAATGATAAAAGAAGTGAAAATCACATCCAAATATTTTGATTGAATTAACCATATTGTAACAACAATTGAAGGTCCAAGTCGTGGGTTGAAAAGATCATTAAGAAATGTAACATCCTCTGAGGAGGTTGGTCGGGTCCGGGCGCGAGCCCTTAGACCCGCTTAGTGTATAGTGGTGTGTGTATTGTGCCAGGAGAGAAAAACCTGTTCCAGCAAAGGTCAGATACATTATTGTTTATAAGTCCCTCTGTTCCAATACTCCGTTTATGTTAATCCGGTTAATCGGTTTATAGATTGTGAATTAGAGTTTAGGCAGAGGACATGACTGTACGCAAGTTTGGTTTAATACCAAAGTAATATTAAATAAGTCAAAAGTACATTTTGTTTCATTCGCGTAGTTAGTTGGTTTAGTTTCCATAGGTAATTACAGGGTGTTTATAGAAGTCGAGTTAAGGAGTTGGAGTAACCCTTTCGTAATGGGGTTGCAACGCTAAGATGTAATATGTGGAAGTCGTTGCAATCCCCGAGAAGAGGGCTATCAACCCCTATCCGTCACAACATTAGTAAATACATTCAATAAAAACATAAATTATCAAACCTTCTAGGTATGGGCGCAGGCAATCCAAGTCCTGTGCCTCCTTCACTATCTCGTCCACCCGGCAAACCGCCAGCCGTCTGTCCTCCTGCACCTCCAGCGCTTTTAAGTTCCTCATCGTAACTGTGCTGCTTCGTTATTCGCACTGATTGTCTACGAGAAGCGGGAGTTCGTTGGATTGACGGTATATTAGCCATAAACTCCTCGCCGCGTCTAGGCGGTGAATTCGAACGACTACATGCCCCACTTCGCATTCCGGACCTGTTGCGCCAGTCGAGGTCGCCGCCTGGTGACTTGGCTCCTGATCCCTTGAGCTATTTGTAAAAGAGAGAAAAATGATCCATTGTAGATGTAAGTACTAGTTTATGTCAAAATTTGCGTCTAGATTGCAAGTATAACATTTTATAGTGCCATAAAAGATATTGATTTTATTCTACTTCTGCTTTATTGCGTCGTTTTGTGTGTGAACTGTTTCATTGCTACAACTTTTGCTTTTTAAATCTATAAAGAATTTGATAATAAATTTTTTTCATTACATTTATTTTCTATTTTAATATTGAATTTAACATTTACTTTTATTGTGAAAAATATAAATTTATGCAAATTGAATATGAGAAATGACAAAAGATTCTTGCCATAAGATGCTGAATGTATAGCATGCGACAAGAGTTATTTGATATTCATGTTTCTCAGAAAACTGTAGGTGTAATATTAGCATCTACAAAATGGATAGTATAAGTATAAAGAATGTACATTCAAATATATAAGTAATTTGAAAATATAAAAATAGCCCGGAAAAATGAAATGAAAATATAAAAACTACGATTTTAATTTTGAAGATATTGATTCCACTAATTTTGAAGATACCATTTTGTGACCCGGGTTTTTCTAAAACCAATAAATATTAGATACAACTAGTATGCTCATATGAAAAAGGCGGGTTAAATTACCCTTTCACATTCATAATTTTGAATTTTTATTTACAATTTTACAAAAATTAACAAAAAACCTGAAAATTAACGTCTTGACGGCCTGAAATAGGTGCTAATTATTATTAAATAATTATGAAGAAACTTGAACGAAATTTTATAATTACTTTGAAAGTTGATAATACATATAAATCCAAAAATATAAGATAAAATGTTACCTATAGTCAAATAATAAAGTTTTTACACAGTAATTCTGATTTGAAAAGTTACTATAATACTTTGAAAGAGACGGATTTTTATTGCATTCTTAAATAGTATTTATTATTTTGAAATACTTGAATCTGTTCTCCCCTTGGCTGTCTCATTTTACCTATATGAGGTAAGAGCCAGGTGACAAACTACAAAAAAAAACAGCAAATAAAATGCAATTCTACAATGATGATTTAGCAGAGAGTTTTACTGAACATAGTCAGATACTTGTTTGTTTGTGTTATTTGTTGTGACATAATTGGTTTGGTTTTTAGATTTTACAATATAATTGCTCAAATATAAATTGCCCCGCTCAACCCTCTTTAATTTTTTTTGAGAATCATAAAAACAATTTTTTATTATTTATTTTAAAATTTATCATTTAATTTAAAATTACTGTAAGGAATCACTCATGTACTTGAAAGAAACTCTGTATAGAGAGTTTATGCAAGATCTTATACTTCATTACTTCAAAATTAAATTTAATATATTTTAAAATGAAGTTTGACAGTTTTATAAATATAATTGCCATATTTGATCTGAGTAAATCTTACAAGCCTCTAGGTTGAACATTTTAAAAGATCTACATTGCTACTTAACGTATGAAAATAAATTTGTGGCACACAAATCTAGATAAATCTTATATTTTGAGTTGCATGAAAAAGGTCTTCTTAGAAAGGTCAAATATGGCAATCTTCAAAGGTCAATTCTTAGATTTTTTTTCCAACTAACTTCGTAACTGACAAAAAATCAGTGGGCCCATTAAAAAAAGTATTCACTGTATTCGAATTACCCAAAACCATTAACATTTTATCATCGATTTGTTATTCAATCTGCGAGAAATTAATTTAGAAGTTTAAGGCGATTAATAAAAAGACTGCACGACTTATTAGTATATTTCTGGATTCTGCAGCAATAAAATGATACTGCATAAACATGAATTTTCATAAGATTTAAAATGATACATATCTCTCAAAATTCAGGGGCTATAACTCAAAGAAAAAAGTCATAGCTACATTAAGTTACTATTTTGTAAATGAGAAGTAGAAAACTATTCAGTATCTTTTAAATATATCATACCACGAACGCTCTTGATTATTTAAAAGTGTTTTGAATTAATATTTCGAATATATTTGCTTCAAAAATAAAATATGTTTTATCGCAACTTATTATCGAGAGAAGAAATGTAGTGAGGAAAAGTAAGTGGAGATAGAAATATATTACGAGCTCAATTCAATTTGTATTTCCTATGTTCCATAATCCCAGTGGGTTTTTTTGCTGCGCGCTGAGCACAATAAAAATCTTGGCTTCTATCCAAGACTACGGATTCAACTGGTTGTATAAAGAGTGCTCAGCATTGGAACGACGATAATAATCGATATTGCAACATATGTGAATATCATACGATTGCTGTCTTTGAATTTGATAATAAATTTTATAAAAAATAAATTAGATTTTTTCAAATATAATTAATAATAAACATAAAAAGTTCCAATATTGTTTCAAGTGTATATCATAATCCATCCATATGAATTCCATATGAATTTTGATTGATTGCATTAGTAGTTATATTGATAAATTTAGGTAACATCTTACATTCTTGAATATTAATCATATTATACAGAAAATACATAATAACTTATTACACGTTAAAATATTATTTCGAAAGTGGTTTATAGCCTTCATATGTGTAGGGTAGGGTTTAATAATATTTGAAAGAAGAATAAAAAAAGATGTATAAGCTGGCATCACCTCGATTCTTATGACGTTGGTGCTATCGGAAAATAAACGGGAATGTTTGAAAATCCATAACAAAAGTATTTTCTTTCGTTTAGTTTTTTTGGTTGTGATAACCGTTATTTACGAAACCTTAATTTTTTAATTATACGTTATTTAATTGTTTTATAAGTTGCTTTGTTAATTTTTACATCAAGTTCAACAGTTTTATAAGCTCTAATAAATGTTACATGTGAGTGGGGTAAAAGGAACCAGCTAAACCTTTACCCTAGCAAATTTGTAAAAAATGAATAATAGTAAATAAAAAACTAAATTAAGTTAACAAAAGAAATTTTACAAGAGAGAAGTTATTCCAACAAAATATATAGATCCGATTACTTTATTTCCTTTATTTTTAATTTTAAAGTGATTTTACAGAGATAACATGTTATCTCTGTAAAAATGTACCGTGATTTTTGCATTTTGCATTAGTTGAATAATGTAGCTATTATTTCGTAAAAATCCTTTAAAATAAAAATAAAAAAATGAAAGTAATTGGTTCCATTTGCCCTCTAGCCGTCCCAGTTTACCCCGTCATTGGGGTGAAAAGGACCAGGTGACAATTTTTTTTGCAAAACACATTTCTATAATGTTTTACTGAACATAGCTAAATGATTGTTTGATATGTGTTATTTGTTATGATATAATTGGTTTAGTTTTCACAATATAATTGTTCAAAGTCAAACTGGACCTTTGTGCTCCACGCTACTCTAAACAAATATTTGTGTACAAAATTTCTATAAATTATATATACAATATGCTCCACAACTATTTCAGACAATAAAAATATATTTCCGTATTTCGTGCTAATATGTACTTATTTTTTTCACAAAAACTTAATACCTATTAGAAGTTATTTAATTTGAATTTTTATTACTATATTATTCTTTTCATTTATTCTGGCTTGTATTGTTTACTAAAAACCCTTGCAAAAATAAGCGTTATATTTTAAGCATTGATGTGCATTGTATTATATTAGCCAAAAAAATCATAAACACTATATGCAATTTTAAAGTTTAGTTTCAATCAATATTTGACCTTTGCTTGATATTTTCTTGAAAACGACAGCACATATTTCAAAAATTTAATAGCAATTTGATTAAACTCGTTAAGGACTAGCTAGTTTCTTTAGAATCTACCGAAACATGCAATGTTTTTTTCATCAGTAATAGTTCGATAGACAATGGTAATCGTTCTGATTAGCTTTTTGTAAAAATAGTTCGTGCCGTTTATTCGTAAGTAATTGCTGATATTTTTCGACAAATATGATTAAGCTTGGCATTATGATACAGTTTACAGTAATAATAGTAATAGCTAGTGTAATAACTATCCTTAATATATAAAGCTAAATGCCACTGGATATGTTACTAGTTCAAAACTTAAGTCTAGTGAGCTATTATGAGGATACTTCGTAACTAAATATCCTTACTCAAACATATTAATTTATTAAATAATGGTACTGAGAGAGGGACTATTTTCACTTGTAAACATATTTTTAACTTCCCGTAGGGTAATTTATTGTAATCGTCAAAAAATCGAAATCGACCGATTTGAATGGTTCAAAAAACATTCGATTCCTATCGATAGGGAGATGTGCTAATTAGGTTTTGGCAAAGGCAGGTCCAGCAGTTACGGAGATAAAGAGCAAAGAGTGCAGAAACTAAAAATTGAGTTTTTGAGAGAACGGAGCATCTGATTTGAATGATTCAAAAAACATTCAATTTGTAATGACGGGGAGAAGTCGTGATTAGTTTATGGCAGAGGCAAGTTCAGCGGTTTCGGAGATACAGAGCTAAATGTGCAAAAAATGGTAGTTTTTGAGGGAACTAAGCGTCCGATTTGAATGATTCAAAGAACTTTCTACTTTTTTTAACAAAATAATTGATATTGGAAAAAAAAATTTGAAACTTTTTTTTCAAAATTTTTTTTTTAAATTTATTTTTGTATATCGAAAATAATTCAGATTTCTATTTTAATTCTGTTCTAATATACCTTAAACAAATAATTTCAACTTTCCAATTCAGTTTATGTAATTTAATAATTTTTATAAATATTAGACAATGTTACAATATTATTTTAAAACATTTAATATTCCTCGATCATCTCGTTATGGTACGGGAAGTTCCAGCAATTTGCCTCAAGGCACGATGCCCTAATTGCCTTAAGACAGAATTCCACTTACAGCTAGTTTTGGTCTATATCCTGCAAAACAAATATAAATATTGGTATGATGATGTTCGAGATGGTTATCAAACCTAGTTCCTTAGGCTGCAAGACCAAAACTCTTACCACAAGGTCATTAAGAAGCCCAGAAAATGTATTTATAAAATTTTTGTGCAATATCACTTTTATCAAATTCTAATTAGAAACTATCTAAATTTTTTAACAGTTTTTGACTAAGTATTGATTGCAAGTAATCAATAATGCAACTACCTGCAGAGAAAAGCAATCGACCAGATTAAATTCAATGAGTTGTATCGTTAATATTATGTGATTAATGCATATTTAAGCAAACTATACACGCTACGGTGACGAATATACAAGCAGATGCATGCTCATTCGTGCGAATAATTTTCAATAATATTTGGAGTAAATCAATATATCTAATCATACAAGCAAATATTTCAGATATATGCTTAGAATTATAACATAAGGAAAAGCGCGACATAATAGTATGCGATAAAAGCAAATTGCTCGTACTTTCCGTATCGCAGACAAATAATATATGCATACAATTAATTTGTTTATTGAAAACGTCAAGCATAGCATAATTTGATAAAAAACATTGTACTTATATGTCAGAAAAAAACTTATTCGTATTCTGAATTTTATTAAAAGAGGATAAAAACTACATAATACCATTTATTTAATAATATATATCAAACGTTGTACAACCCTGCTGATGAATATTTCTGACGAAATACTTATTCAAGTATATATATACATTATTATTTCTATGAAAAATATACCAATGAAGCTATTATTTCGTAAAATCTCCTTAAAATCCCTTTGAAAAAGATCACAAGCAAAATTTTGAAAAACAGCAAAAAAACATATTTCTACAATGACAATTTATCTGAGTTTTACTGAACATAGTCAGATAGTTGTTTGTTTGATATGTGTTATTTGTTGTAATATAATTGGTTTGGTTTTCACAATATAATCGATCAAAATCAAATTGGACCTATGTACCCCGCCCTATTCTATACCATCATCAAACAAATCACGTTTTATTAAAAATGTTGATGTTAAACTCCCAACGAACAGTTCCTTTACATTTTTTATTATTGTCTATTACATGATCAAACTCAAAATATTATTACTAAATTTATAGATGATAAAATATCTCAAGATAAAATGCTGTCTATATTCATGAACTCATGACCTCTTTACGTGTTTATATCAACCACCATACAGGCGCATGAGAATATGGCTGCTCCAGGAATTCAATATAATATTCTTTATGATATAGGTATAAACATAATTCGTTTTCATTCATGGATTTTCGACGTCAGATGTTCTTATTTATGGAACATTTTTCAGGTTATAGGCATTCATCGAAAAGCTATGCTGTTGTAAATTGAGGTATAGAGACACACAAAAGGTTTTATACTTCAGATGATATAAAGTCATACCTCGACTTGATGCTATTGAATGAAATGTAAAAGCAAATAAAAATAAATTTATCTAAGATAATAATAATATGAGGAATTTTGTGAGTGGGGAATTTTGTTGAAAATATGATACACAAATAATTATGATTTGAATGTGATATAATAAGTAAGCTGTTATACAGGTGATATAAAAAACACTGTTGAATCTAACTAAAAAATAACAATACATCTTATGAGACATCTGAATAACGTAGACCTAAAAATTTTAATAAGGTCGCGTAAACTAAAGAGTACAAGAAACAATAAAACTAACAACGGAAGAATATACTTTTGTTATAGATTTTCGAACATTTCCCGACAGCGACGTCGAAAAAATTAAATTAAAAATTAATTAATTAAATTAATAAAATTAAAAAATTAATTAGAAAATTACTTTCAAATATGGTTGTTAAATTCCTAACGTTACTTGTTTTTAAGATGTCGGTGGTGGATCTTTTTACCCGCGGACTTTTAAACTCCAATATACCCTATATAAAATTATCTTAATTATAAAGTGATTATATATAAATATAATCACTAAACATAACTCTTAATGAAATGATACGTCAATAATAGAATTTCAAAAAACTTTGCTGCTGAGGGACAATGAAAGATTCTTCCAAGGAAAAAAATAATGAGTCTTTCTATGTACAGTGTACACGCAAAAGTAAACATCTATAACTATTTTTATTTTTAGTGAGAGTTTATTTAAAAAAACTTGGTAGCAATAATTTGAAGATCCTGATACATTTATGAATTAAAAACATTTTTTAAAAAATGGGGAGCTTTAGGCTGAAAAAACAAAATCATTAATAATATTAGCTATCCATAAAATCTCAATAATGCACTCATTAGATCATTTTTGGCGTTACAAATTTAAACAGTTAAACGGTGTAAATTGCCATGCTGCTAAGAATGACGGAAGTAAAAATTGCATTTCAATTGTCCTAAATCCTGGCGAGTAAATTGCAATAAAACAGAAAATATAGCATGAAACTAGGGGCTTTGCATTTTTGAAAAATTCAAAGTGCTCAAATTTTCACAGTATATTTTGTAAAGTCAAGAAATAGAAGTGACAAAGCAACTATGATGTAAAATAAAACTGGACTAACTAGTTGAAATTTACTTCTACATTTGGAGCAGTTCTTGAGTATAGTTGAGTGCTATGGACTCTGAAAGAAAATCCGACAAACTATTTGAAGAGAAAAAATAATGAAAAACTACAAAGTTGTAAATATTTCTCACCATATTGCGAAGAGAAACGGAGTAAAAAATAAAACAGTGCTGCTTAATAACAGAGAAGAAATAATGCAAATGCAATGCTATGACAAACAATAATGTATATGGTTTTTTATGTGAAAAAAAAACACGTGGTATCAAATCTTGAGACTTGGTGTGCGGAGAAAGGAAGCACATAATTTGTGAAATGTAAACAAGGAAAATGGGGAAACATAACGTAACTGCTGCTGTAGGGCAGTTACTGACGCAAATTGACGGAATTTTCCATTCTAAAATAAATGAAAAAGTTTTCAAATAAATTAAAATATAAGATCAGCAAAAAATATCAAAATCATTCAAAAAATTCTTTTGAAATTTCGATTCATTTAAATCATTCGATTCCTTTGATTTTGTAAAGATGTTAATTTTTCTTTAAATTTATAGCTTGAATTTTTATAAAATTTAAATTAAATTAAAAATAGCTATAAATCGAAGTTGATTACATATTAAAATTTTTAAAATGTGTACCCTTCTAAAATTAATGAATAATATGAATAGAATTATATATAAAACAAAATCCGATTTTTTTGGAATTTCTTAAAGATGGAAAGTACAATTAATATACCTTCTTATTTTAGCAATTATTACACCGTATATGTTTGCAAATTGAAAAAAATCAAAGTTGAGTCAAATAAATTAAAATACATATTCAATTAAAGCCGTAGTTTCAACATATAATAGTAAAAATTTAAATTTACTAAAGATTGTCTTTATATTGCTCTGAAAAATCGACATTCAATTTTGTATCGTTTCAAATAATATTGTAATATGAATAATATTTTTCAAATACCCAAATTGCGCTCTCCAAACATCTAACTTTGCGAAAAAAGCCATAGATGTTTTAAATTGACATATAATACACAGTGGCACATAAATTAGTTAAAATATACATTCAATTTCTTGCGATTTTTACTACTATAAAAGCATCGGCACAACTAAACCACTTGTAGATCCTCTCGACGAGGTAATACACCCTATATAATATGCATTGAGTATACTCAGAAACTACTTGAATTAAAAGTTAAAACTAGTTGGTATTGGTATTTTGCCTTGAGGCAAATTACATAAACTTCCCGATTTGTGTAAATAATCGACTTAATTCATGATAGACTTAATTAATGAGTAGTTAAAAGTATTCGAAGTGGATTTATTACACATTATTGAAAATCGAACTGGTCAACCCGGTCAGAGTATTTTTTAAAAGCAAATTTTCAAAAATCAATAATTTTATTAATTGAGCCAGTTTTTTGTAGGACCTTATTTGTTTAGTATGTTCAATAAGACCAAGCATTTATCGTTATACCAGGTAAATCATCTAATTTGAATTTTAACAAATGTCAAAAGAACTACTCATTTCCTCAAACTTTGATGAATTTTTAAAATTAAACTACTTGTAGTAAGCCCGTAATATTTCAGTAAGTTCTATAAGACCGTGATATATATCGCCCAAAAAAGTTCCATGAAAATCGGCCTAAATTTTTTTTTCGACAGTTAATTACAAGAAAACAGTTCGGTAGATTTTCACCTAAAACTAATCAGTATCATTCCCAACTAATATCTTTCGAACAGTTTTTGATTTTTTAAAATCGGTTCGGTAGTATGAGCTTAAATGTGGACGAAAGGTTCAACACTTTTTTTTTCAAATTACAAAGAAACGGCTCGGCCGATCGTCGCACAAAACTGAAAAACGATAATCCTCATCGAGATACATCAAATGGTTTTTAAATTTCTGAAATCGGTTCAGGCGTTTTTGAACAAACGTCGATGAAAGTTCTAATTTTGATAAATGCCAAAAAGACCATACTAATTTTTGCAAACTTTGACGAATTTTTAAAGCTAAACGAGTTGTCGTAGCACCGTAATATTTTAGTATGATCTAGAAGACTATGGTACCTACCGTCAAAAAAATAATAATAAAAATCGACAAAAAAAAATTTAACACCTTATTACAAGGAAACGGCTCGGCCGATCTCTACCAAAAATAATCAGGTCGATTCCCAACCAATATCTTTCGAACGATTTTTGAATTTTCAAAATCGATTCAGAATTGCGGGCTAAAACATGGACGAAAAACTTTTCACAAATAATCAGGCCGATCGTCGCACAAAACTGACAAACAATAGTCCTCATCGAGATACGTCAAATGGCTTTTAAATTTTTGAAATCGGTCCAGCCGTTTTTGAGAAAACGCAGATTTACGGCAAAAAATCTGTTGGTGCACACGCACACACACACACATACTTTTTCCAAATTTGGTCTCATTCGATTCAGAAACGTCGAGAAAACAAAAAATTAGCGAATCGGATTTTTTGATGAAAACATAAACTTTTCCTTCGGGAAGTTAATAAATGCAAATATGTCAGCAATCTCGTAGTTCACATACTGAACAATTTAATTCGTGCTCTAATTCTATTATCAAAAATAATGAAGAAAATCTTATAGATTTATATCGTAAAATAATTGAAACTGTATTTCTCGATTATATTTTTTTATAAATGTTTATTACATAATCAAATTCTTATTCAAAGTTTACATGTTATAATATATAGCTGAATGTACTATGTATAGTTTGCTATGAACAGTAAACCAAAAAAAACATGTTATGATATATTTATGTTAAACCGGCACAAATGTAAAGCTTTTATATTATTCCAATTCATATATGTATTAAAACTCATTTTATTAAAAATATTTACTTCTTAAAGAGCGTGTCCTTAAAATTGAAAATCAATCAAGATATTTTCATCAGATAGCATTCCTATATTCGCATTAAATTTCTAAAATTTAAATATTCACTATTTACCTAATTTAGAAGAGTTCAACAATGAAATAAAAATTATTTAACAATTACATAGTATTACTGAGAAACTTAAAACTATAATCCCTTTTTAATATTTTCTCTTAATCTAAATAAGAATTTTCAAATTTCTTTCAACTTTTCATATTTAAAAAAATAAACGTATTTCAAAATCATTTTTTTAAATCAACTTCTTCATTTTTTTTAAGTTTTCATAATATTTTAATTCTGTGTCTAAAACAATGATTACATTGAACTTTTGTTTACACACGATTCAAAACTAGTTAGCAATATGAATATAATATAACAAGATTCATCCATAGGCTACATTATACTACATGTATAAGTCTATACATATAGTTTGTAGTATAATGTCTATGAATTCATCACTTTATCATATAGTTAAAATACATTAGGTTTGATATATTGTTGTTCAATTTATCATATTTACGTACCTTTTCTAGTTCCTTCAAGGAGGCAGGTGATACATCAGAATGCCTACGAAGTTCCGGCGACCTCGGCGGAGCTAAACCGCCACCTCCTGGGACTCCAAGCCCCATGCCGGTACTTGGACCGAGTTTTACGTCGCTGTGTCTACGTTGGAGTCCTTCCAAGACAGGTACATCTAACAATGAGTCTGTAGAATCCTGGGGAATGGCACATGCACGCGATGCTATTTTTCGACGACACACACTGCATCGCCATGTACTCTGAAATAAATTGAATTTTTCTCATATGGTATTCAACATGATACTGAGACTAATATATGATTCAATTAGTTAATCGTAAGCAAGTTGGGGACTGCCCATTAAACGCGTGGTCTTTTTCAAGCATTTTAAACCATCACCCCCACTCCTTTGTCATATGTGGTCTATAATTACCCATGAAATCTACCACACAATCGTGATTTAAAACTAGTGCATGGCATCGTGCCTTAAAGCAAATTGCTGGATCTTCCCGTACCATAATTAAATATTCGAGGGAAAAAAATCAGTAATCAATAAATATTCATCAATGATTATTAACGATTGTTAACATTTTCAAATAGATAATTATAATCACTATATATTTTATCGTTTCTAAGATATACAGTGACGAATCATCTCTCAAAACACTTGAGAAAGATTACATTAGCAAAAGGTGCCGAATAAATCCATCTGGAATATATTTCGTACGATTAGAATAACGCATTTGAAATATATACATTTTCAAACTGAATTGTAAATTTAAAATTCATATTTGAAGTATAAAACTTTGCATATTTTTGAAAATTTAATTTTTTTTTTTGAAAAATCTTGGTACGGAACCCAACAGAATTGTAACAAAAAAATTAGTACTCATTTTTAATAAAATCATAAAATATCTGATAATTTGATGTGCATACGTCTAATGTTCAACCATTCAAATCGATTGATTTTGCGCCCGAAATCGTGGACAAAAAATTGTATCCAAACATACATACATACTACACACACACGCACACACATGCATCCATTTTTTCTGAGGTATGCCAAATTGTTCTGAAACCTTTGAAACGTAAAGATATGCAAAAATTTACATTTTCGACTTTTTTCCGATTACTATAACTTACCCTACAGGAAGTTAAAAAAAAGAAACAATAATTAAATTCGGGTAAAAATGAATACACGTGATATCTTATTAAAAGCCTTCTCTTTATGTTACTTTGTGATTCTTTTGTCAAACTCTTCTCCCCGTTTTAAGCCTCACGTAATTAGTAAAAAACCTTAAATTCAAATTTAGTTTGAATTATAATTTATGATTTATTAATCAATTATTCATAATTTTTCATTAATATTCATTATTATTGATAAATTGACTGAATATATACACTTTATGCAACTGGCTTTCAAAGAGTTGTGCGATTGCTAATAATTATATTTTATGTAAAGTGATATAGATATAATACGATTGTAAACAACTTCAGCATTATTAGCACGGATAAATAATGAATTATTACATTTAATAACCAGAAAATCTGTGCTATATCTATAAACTAATAGTCTGCCATCAAACTATTAGGTTATTGATATTATAACTTTTGAAATCTCACCAGAAACTAGATAACGTTTATCAATAAATAATGAGTTGATAATAGTTAATAGGTTATAATACAATATTTCCGAATTAAGCAATATATAATTTGTTTATCTATTTGAATTATTTTTTGGATAATCTGTCGGTGATGTACATTCCTTTACGTAGTATTTCTGTAAGACGACTTCGTAGTTTACCTTTTTTTTTCTCATGAGATTTTTTATAATTAAATATAACGTACAATTATAGTTGTACAAAAATGTGACAATTTACAAGAATAACACGCAACACTGAAACCACCAGTAATAACTCTTAAAGTGATTTTTGAAGCAGACGGAGTAGAAGATGCTTTCATTGGCAAATTCGAACTCTGCATTTACGAAAAACTCTGCGTTAAAACGTATGGAGTAAAAAAAATGGTTTACATTACATTACATAAATCATTTACATTGCTTACTTTCTCTTTTTTTACTTATTATGCTCTCCAAGAATTTATTCATACATTTTGACATCAAAATTGACTATTTGAAATCATATTTATTGTATTTAAATTATTATCTCAAGTAAAAATCTGCATCACTACTGCAGATCAAGATGGCCAACATGGAAATGGTGGTCGCTAATCAACGTCCTAACTCGAAGCTGTGGCCAGCATTAAGTAATATGTATCTCATTTAATACGTAACTAGTGGTGTATAGCATCGTGCCTTAAGGCAAGTTGCTGGAACTTCCCGTACCGTGACGAAATGTTCGAGGAATATTAAATGTTTTCAAATAGATTACTATAAATAAATACTGTACGTAACATTATCTAATGTTTATAATAATTTTATAAACTGAATTTCAAAATTAAAGTTATTTATTTAAAAGTATATAAGTGAGCTTTAAAAATTTAGCAAGAATTAAAATTAAAATCTAAATTATTTTTGATATGCAAAAATTTTTTTATTGTATTTTTTTCCAAAAGCAATTGTTTCGTCAACACAAGCAGAAAGTTTTTTGAATTATTCAAATCGGATGCTCATAGTTCTCTGAAAAAAACTGCTTGTACATTTAGCTCCGTATCTTTGAAACGACTGGACCTGCCTTTGCCAAAAACTAATCACCACTTCTCCCCATCATTACGAACTGAGTGTTCTTTAGATCATTCAAATCGGATGCTCCATTCTCTCAAAAACTCGATTTTTTATTTTTGGTACTCTTTGCTCTGTACCTCCGTAATGGCTGGACTGAAAACTAATCAGCACATCACCCTATCAATAGGAATCGAATGGTTTTTGAACCATTCATATCGGTTGATCCGTGCGTACAAAAACGTGAAAGAGAAAATGCGGACATACAAAACACGCACACACATCCATTTTTCTGAGGTATGCCAAAATATTCAGAAACCTTCAAAACGTGAAAATATGCAAAAATGTTCATTTTCGATTTTTGGCCCATTACTATAGATATCCTACGGGAAGTTATTAATGAAATAAACTACAAAGATCTGATTTATTATAAATTATTTCTATATATTTCAAATTTCATTATGTTTATATAAATAAATGGCACCTAAATGATCAAATCACACAATGTACAAGGATTTTGGTCAAGAGATTTGACAGTGCCATTCGAATAGTCCATTTGGAATCTGGTTAAGCAAATCTAGTGAATAATGTGATACTTGACTGTCCTCTAAACACTAAATGTCGAGCGACAGCAAACAAAATATTATCCGTATGCGGGTTTAATTAGCGCGGTTGTCCACGCGGATACGAGTCGAAAAGTCATGAACGCAATTACAAACAAGTACTACGCAATTGCGCCCAAGGTTCAGGACTAATATATACGTTATACGTGCTGTTCGCAGTGCAATCCGGGGTTGTAGTTTTGCTCTGATTGTTGGGCAGAGAGTTTAAACTTCATTGATGACATTAAATTAAAATGATGACTGAAAATTAATTAAATGAAAACTATTCAACCAAATATAGTAACGCATAAGCATGCATACACACACATTATAAGCACCCAGCACCAAATTGCTGGAACTTACCATAGCGTAATTTCAGATTTTTAAATGCTTTAATTTTTTTTGAAAATTTTGATTTTTATTAACTTCCCGAAGGAGAAGTTTATGTTTTCATCAAAAAATCCAAATTGCTAATTTTATGTTTTCTCGTCGTTTCAAGCCATTCTGAATCGAATGAGACCAAATTCGGAAAAAGTATGTGTGCGTGTGCGTGTATGTGAACAGATTTTTTGTCGTAAATCGTTTTCTTGAAAACGGCCAGACCGATTCCAAAAATTTAAAAGCCAATCGATGTATCTCGATGAGGATTAGCGTTTCTAAGTTTTGTGCGACGATCGGCCGAACCGTTTCTCTGTAAATCACAGAATAGTGAAAAAATTTTCGTCCAAGTTTTAGCCCGCAATTCTGAATCGATTTTAAAAATTCAAAAACTGTTCGAAACATATTGGTTGGGAATCGGTCTGATTAGTTTTTGGTAAAGATCGGCCTGACCGTTTTCTTGTAATAAGGTGTTAAAAATTTTTTTTCGACGATTTTCACAAATTTTTGTTTGGCGGTAGATACCATAGTCTTATAGATCATACTAGAATATTACGGTCCTACGACAAATCGTTTAATTTTAAAAAATCGTCAAAGTTTGCAAAAATTAGTGTCGTTTTTTTGGAGTTTGTCATCGACGAATGCTCAAAAACGCCTGAACCGATTTCAAAAATTTAAAAGCCAATCGATGTATTTTGATGTGGATCATTTTTTTCTCAGTTTTGTGCAGCGTTCGGCCGAGCCATTTCTTTGTAATTTGGAGAAAAGTGTTAAACTTTTTGTCTACCGAATCAATTTTCAAAAATGAAAAACTGTTCGAAAGATATAATTTGGGAATGATACTGATTAGTTTTAGTTGAAAATCTAACGAGCCGTTTTTTTGTAGTTAACTTAAAAAAAATTTAAGCCGATATTCTTGGAACTTTTTTTGGCGATATATATCCTAGTCTTATAGAACGTACTCAAATATTACGTCCTTACAACAAGTAGTTTTATTTTAAAAATGCATCAAAGTTTGATAAAATATGAGTAGTTTTTTTTGACGTTTGTTAAAATTAAAATTAGATAATCTACTTGGAATAACGATGCAGTGTTCGTTCGATTTCAATTATGTGTAATGAATACTTTTAATCGCTCATAAATTAATTTATTTCTATTGATTAAATCGATTATTTATACATATCGGGAAGTTCATGTAACTTGCCTCAAATCAAAATACCAATATCAACTAGTTTTTCAAAGCAATCGCGCAGTTATTATAAAGACGAAATATCAAAGCGCTTAAGCGATGCGGCATCACAGTCTAGCAGTTGAACATTATAAAAATTGGTACGAAACCGATAGAGATGTGAACAAAATTTGTAGTTATTATTAAAATCTCTATTAAATATCTGATAATTTAAAGTGCATATGCCTAATGAACTTTTTTCATTAGATCTCCAAAAGCTCTGAAATTGCTTTTCCAAAAATTTAACAAATTCTTTATTTCGTCAATACAAATAGAATGTTTTATTCACATCGTACAGTCCGTTCTCTCAAAATTGTCATTGTTGGCACTTCGAAACGGCTGAGCCTATCTTTACCAAAAACTAATCTGCACGTATCCCCATCATTAGTAATCGAATGTTTTTAATCATAAATCGGCTGATCTGTGCTTTTAAAATCGTGGACAAGAAATTGTATCCAAAAATACGCACATACGCACTACAAAGACACACACATACATCATTTTTTTCTAAGGTTTGCCAAAATGTTGAAAAAATTCTAAATTGAAAAGTTACATATATAAAAAAATCATTTTCGATTTGTTTGGGATTACTATAACTTACCCTACTGAAAGTTAAAAATAATGATAATGAAAAATACTCTCTGTGGCAAGTATGGGGATAATTATCTATGATGGTGTTGTCATTTTAAGCGGTGCTAAATACTTTGTATCCAGTCGATTTTGAGTACGGAATTTGAAAAATCTAATATTCTTAAAATAATTCATCGATTTTCATCAATACTAAAATTACCCTAAATCATTTATGTTACCTTACACGACAATTTCTTGTCCGTTTAACTAACGCTTTTGTTATTTCTTGTCCGTTTAACTGAACATATTTGGTTATGAGGCGTAAATATGATATGCGTAGATTTGACGCTATTTAGTCTCAATCCTCCGCAGGGAAAGGCGTTTCTCAGCTTTGTTCAAATGATACTAAAGAAGATGTGAAGCGATCATAGGATTATCATTGGAGGCAATGATGCTTGTATCGTCAGCAAATGTCTCCATGCTTGTATCGTTAGTTGGAGAAGAATCTGACATGTAGATAACAAACAGATTTGGTTTACAAAATAATGATTCTTTTAGATACTTTCCATAAAAGATTTCCATAAAATTTTCTATTCTCTAAATGAAATTTAATTATTAGAAATATTATATATTAAGAATCCAAGATCTTGCTTGAGTTATATTTGAGCAGACAAACAAAACTCCAAATTTATTTTCATTTCTCAATAATTTAATGGTGATTTTGATATTTAAATAGGTGATTATGTATATATTGAATTCTAGTACAATATCAATTTCGTTAAATTGGCAATGTCTAGATATGAGGAAATACTAGAAAGCGAGCTTTTTGAGAAGATAATGCGGGATGATTATCTGGTTTAGGTATAAAAGAAAAGGTAAAAAGCTACCTAAAATATACTATATTTTATCATTAATATCTAATTACCTTTTCTGGGGATTTTATTACCATTTTAATGGAAACTATAAATATAATAAACATTGCTTATCCAAATTTGTCATGATATGCTATCGTCATTTAGAATTAGCTACAAATGCACAACCAAGTTCCAGACTTATCGCTTTTAGTAAATATTCATTTTGGTCTGTTAGCTAAATAATTCATAATTAATTAACTAGCTAAACTCTAGCTATTGAATAGTCTATGAAGTAATTTTTTTGTTGATATGTATATATGTATGTAATCACAATTTTTTCCTCCAATTTATTTATAATATCAGTCCGGGGCCTATAAAAGGTGCGTTTCGGTAAATAGTCGCCATACGAAGTAAATGAGCTACCCAGCGCATTTAAATCTTGTGTACTGGTCTTTTGTATACACATTATATTAATGTATATTACCCTTTCCACTCGATAATTGCAGAATTAATACCTATTTTTCGGCGGCATCCGAGCGGACTGACAGTGAATAACGACATATTTTTATAATAATTATTTGAATTTGAATAAAATTGTTATTTTGGCAGATTAGTGCAGTATACGCTTTTGGTACATCAACCAAAACAGATGTTGCTTTCTTGATTTAATGATGCCAGTAGTTTCCCAATGAGCTAAATATTTCAGTATATATGTATTACTATTGTTTGCAAAATGATCTTGAGAAATAAGCATGGTGTCTATATTATTGATTTATGGTAAACACTTCAGGTTATCAGTGTCATCATTTAAAACAATTGCACCCACAAAGCAAATTTTTTGCTAGACATAATTTTGTTTTATTTCTTAAATTCTCTTATAGTATTGGAATTGTATCATATTATTAGAATTCTGTTTATGAAATGTAAGTTGATATGTTTTAGTTTATATAAATCTTTTCTGAATTAGTATTTTATGTGCTGCAGCATCGGTAACAAGTACTCCAAACAAGTCATTAATTGAAGCTAGATTTTGTTATGCGTAGTCACTTTTTTATGTACAAGCGTTTTACTTTTAAGTTCAGGAGAGCCTGGTAATCGTTACTGGTGCTTAATTTGTTTTTCTAAAGTCAGATTGAAAATCTAAGTAGCTTGTTAGAATAAAGCTTCAATAAGGGTTTCTGCGCTTGTTATGCTAAGCTATTTGCTTGATTATTCTCTTATCATTCATCATTGTATTCGGAGTATTTTCCATGTCTATTGGTTCATTAGCCGTGTTTGATGTTTCTTTGATTAAATGATCGAGTACATCATCTCCCCCATGGGGAAACATTTTACAAATATTCTCACGGAGAAGATTCAGTAGGATTTTATCACTAGTGACAGATGAAATTCAAAAATATCCTACCGTAGTATAGAAGATAAAATATGTTTTTTTATCGCTATGTTTTCATATATCTACGAAATCATTCGCACAAATATATAAACTAGTGGGGCGAATGGCATCGTGCCTTAAGGCAAATTGCTGGAACTTCCCGTACCAAAAAATATTTTTTTTAAGAAGATTAACATTTCTAAAAAAAATACCTTGGAAAAATTAGATTTTTGAGAAACTATAAATTTTTGACAAATTGACTTTTGAAATATTTTGGAAATTCTGAACTTTTTTGCAAAGCTTACTGCTTCAACTACATAGAGGTAAAATATCGAAGCGCGTAAGCGCTGCGTCGGCGTCTAACGGATAAACGTTGCTATGGAACCCATAGAAATATGAACAAAATTTATACTTATTGTTAAAATCTCTATAAAATATCTGATAATTTGATGTGCATATGCCTAATGATCATTTTTGACCGCCAAATGGAATTTTTATTACTTTTTTTACTAGATTTCCGAAACCGCTTCTTATCAATACAAATAAAATGTTTTTCCGTTATCTTAGAAACTGAGTTACCGTTTGTGGCACTTTTTTCCCCGTATCTTTAAAACGGCTAGACTTGCCTATGCCAAAAACTAATCAGCACGTCTCCTTATCGACAGCAATCGAATGTTTTTTGAATAGTTAAAATCGGTTGAGCCGTGTTCCCGAAATCGTAGACGAAAATTTGTATCCGCACATACACACACATATACACATACATCCATTTTTTCTAAGGTATGCCAAAATATTCAGCAACCTCTGAAACGTAAAGATTCATAAAAATTTCCATTTTCGATTTTCTTGCGATTACTATACTTACCCTACGGGAAGTTAATAATTTGTTTTTATCCGTTATTTAGGATAATTACAAAATACTAATATATATCATAAAAAAATATTTAAAATAATTTAGAGAATAGATTTAGAGAAGTAAATTGTGGAGTTGGGCGGAATGTATTTTTTTATTATTTTTCTAAAATTTGTCACCTGTCCCATGTCTTATTTTTAATTTTAAAGAGAATTCACAAAACAATAGCGTCAACCAATGCAAAATATAAAATTTGTGGACACTTTTTTCACAAAGATAATGTTGTATATGACCTTTGTATAGTATTTTGTAAGAAATATATTTCAGCGGAGTTAGAATAACTAATTATTTGATTTATTTCTTATTAAATTGGTTTTGAAATTAACTTATTTTCTCGTTAACTTTCCTTCAAATTTTTTTTTTAAATGAAAAAAAAAAATCAAAGATTTTACAGTTTTATCACGTAACTAAAAATACACGTGATGTTTGGTGAGTGAGGAGGGGTAATTTTGAATATCACCATGTATCACTAAGGGGGAGAGGGGGTCCACAAATCCTTAAAAACTTGCTCACGTGATTAATGGACGTCCCCTAGCAGCGTTGCTTGATTTGAGGCGATGGCTAGCTACACATCTTTTGTTCTCTATTTTCAAATATCATTTTAAAAAACTCCTAACACTACTTGTTTTGAGATATTAGTGGAGACCTTTTTACCTAGCAACCTCGCTTTACCCTATTTATTAAGAAGTTGTTTGGTAGTGTAAATCATTGCAGAATAGTAATGTTTTACATCTATATGGTAGAAGTATTTATAAGCATTTGTTAAGATTTCATTTTGTAAATTATTAAAAAATTTTGAAAGCCTCTGAAAAATTATTTAGATTTAAATGTATAATATTTAATAATCCGAATTAATTACTAATTATATTATTTCAATTTTGTGAGCAATTTAAATTACAACTAATTAATGGATTCTGTATCTCTGAGTTAAATTAATCATGCTTAAATGGATCATACATATGCTTTACGTTCAAAGCAGTTTATTTTGTGTGAATCAAGACAATCAAATTAAAAGCCGCAGGTATTATTGTAAGGCTTAATTTGAAATGTAACTTGGAGGTTGGAGGCATACCGCATAGAACTGATGCTACCCGAGAAAGTGCCGGCGCCATCGAAGAAGAGAGATATCCATGTCGAGATGGATATGTGTTTGCGATTCGTTTGCATAATTAAATGTCAATCTTGTGGAGGAAACAACGATTGCACAAACCGTAAATGTACCAACTGTTCGCAATCGACTGCTTTATGTCTGTTTCAGGTTCATTTCAGTGGCATCGGCGCGTGTAATCCACAGATACGGCATGAAAACCGATGTGAACGCTGTTATTTAATTAAGATTCGGCCAAATGTTTAACGTAACTGGCAATTTAAACTGCACAATTTACTTATGACATAGACGCTTATGCGCAATTTGCTGATGCTTTGGCATATTGACTCATAATTTTATAACCAGTCAATTTAATATTTAACAAATATAATATGATTATGAGCACCCAATCATACACTGAATAATTTAAAAATAAGAGTTACTCTCTATATTTTAGAGAAATCATTAACAAAGACAATGAGGCAGACAAGGAAGTAGTGATGTCCCATTCAAATCATTTAATTTAAACAACCTCCGTTCGCATTTTACTCGATCCAAATCAAATCATTTCTAGCCGAGAAATATTTATTTATTCATTTGTGAACTTTTTTTATTTTTTTATTTACTATTATCTTTAACATTTTTTACATCTTTGTAAAACGGCGGTGTCAGTTAGTCCTTTTTACCCCAACCACATGTAAGCCCTTTAGTGGACGTTTTTAAGCGCGGATCTTCAAGTCCCTCTCTGCATCATATTTATATAATTCTTTATATTTACATAATCTTTTAGGGTAGTTATAGTAATGGGCCGAAAATCGAAAATGAACATTTTTGCATATCTTCATGTTTTTGAACATTTTGGCATACGTCAGAAAAAATAGATGTGTGTGTGTGTTTTGTATAATATCAGCATTTTTTCGTCCACGTTTTCGGGCGCACGGTTCAGCCGATTTAAATGGTTCAAAAAACATTCGATTCCTTATGATAGGGAGACGCGCTGATTAGTTTTTGATGAAGGCAGGTCCAGCCTGCAAAGAGTGCAGAAAATACAAATCGAGTTTTTGAGAGAAACGAGTATCCCACTTGAATGATCTAAAAACATTCAATTTGAAATGATTGGGAAAACAGGTGATCAGTTTTTGGCAAAAGCAGGTAAAACCATTTCGAAAATACAGAGCTAAATGTGCAAAAAATGGTAGTTTTTGAGAGAATCAAGCGCCCGATTTTAATGATTCAAAGAACTTTATGCTAGTTTTAACAAAATAATTGTTTTTGGAAAAAAAATGTTGTTTCAAATTTTTTAAATTTTTTTTTGTATATCGAAAATAATTCAGATTTCAATTTTAATTCTAATATACTTTAAACAAATAATTTCAACTATTTCACAATGATACAATATTTATAAAAATCTATTTTAAAACATTTAATATTCCTCGAACATTTTGTTACGGTACGGAAAGTTCCAGCAATTTGCCTTAAGGCACGATGCCATACACTAAATGAAAAAAAATGTTGTTTCAAATTTTTTAAATTTTTTTTTGTATATCGAAAATAATTCAGATTTCAATTTTAATTCTAATATACTTTAAACAAATAATTTCAACTATTTCACAATGATACAATATTTATAAAAATCTATTTTAAAACATTTAATATTCCTCGAACATTTTGTTACGGTACGGAAAGTTCCAGCAATTTGCCTTAAGGCACGATGCCATACAACTAGTTCACTTTTTAATTCCACAGTATCTATATACTTATATATAAAATAATCAAATGTAAAATAAAGTAATAAAAAAAAACTTCAAAAAATTCAAAAGAGTGTTAAAGGTGATCAACCTTTACTAAATATAAAATTTATTAACATTGAAAATTAATTTAGTAAAAAACGTCCACAAAAAGTCGATAATGGATGAATTATTGATCAGGACAGAAATGATTAAATTGGGAAGTACTGTAGAACGGTGAAAATTGAGTGTTGCATTTATGTATTTTTCAAACTTTGAAAAAATATAAGAAAATGATCAAATAAAAAAATTAGTTTTAGAGTTGAAAAACTCTTGTTAAAATGATTTTTTAATACAAAATTGTACTTTTTTATAAGCTCCCAATAAATTTCAGTCAAAAACACTGACTTCAGTTTACTGACAGAAATTGATATGAAAAATGTTGCAACTACCATAATAATTATTACAAAATAGGATTTTGTGGTAAGAGGGTGAAAATTTAGAGTTATATGTATTTTTATATACGAATTATGAAAAAATAAAAATTGACCAAAAATTTTTCGGAGCGGCTTTTTGAACATTTGTTCAAATCAAAATAAGCAAAAAATTTTCGCTGGCGATATAATTTCATTCTTTGAACAGCAGTAATATCTGTCTTGTCTAAAAAATATTTTTCATTTCAATAACTTCAAAGATTTACAGAAACTACGAATAATATAAAAATTATTTCAATAAATTTACATTTCGTATACGGCACAACTCTTGCATTTGTTTTTTATTTTCATTATAATTATTTACGGGGGACGGATAAACTATTCTTCTGATTCAGGCATTTTTCATTAAATCAAGATTTGTACTTCGATGTTACTTTAAAATATTCATTTATCAATGCCAATTTCCTTGTTAATATCGGTATGCACACAACGTTGATGCCGATACGCATACAATGTTGATACCGATACGCATACAACGACAGATCTTTATTCACGTACACGACGACTAATCACAATCGATCCGTGTAGAAATGATATCATCGAGAGCGAATGACGAATGATTGGCACTCGACTCGGCCGTAACGCACTTCCGTTGCATTCGTACGAATTTACACCCTTGTCGCGCCTAAAGAAGTTTTACTTCAAAAAGAAAAAAAAAACTAGCTGTAAGTGGAATTCTGTCTTAAGACAATTAAGGCATCGTGCCTTAAGGCAAATTGCTGGAACTTCCCGTGCCAAAAATTATTATTTTTTTAAAAACGATTAACATTTTTGAAAAAATTTTACTTCGAAAAAATAAGATTTTTTAGAAATTTTAAATTGGACAAAAAATTACTTTTTTTTGAAAAAAATTTTTTTTTTTAAAAAAATTTTTAAACAATTTTTTTTGTAAAAATTTTTTTTTGGAAAAAATGTTATCTTCATTTTGACATATTTTGGAAGATCTGAACTTTTTTTCAAAGCAATCGTACTGCTTTAACTGCATAGAGACAAAATATAAAGCGCGTAAGCGCCGCGTCGCTGTCTAACGGAAAAACATTGGTACGGAACCCATAGGAATGTAAACAAAACTTATACTTATTGTTAAAATCTCAATAAAATATCTGATAATTTGATATGCATATGTCTAATGTCTAATGATTATTGTTGACCGCCAAATGTTATTTTTTTTAGTTTTTTTTACTAGATCTCCGAAACCGCTAGACCTATCTTCATGAAAATTTGATCAAATCTTCATCCTGTTAATACAAGTAAAATGTTTTTTGAACTATACAAATCGGGCGCTCCGTTCTCCTAAAAACTGAGTTACCGTTTTTGGCCCTTTTTACCCCATATCTTCGGAACGGCTAGACCTGCCTTTGACAAAAACTAATCAGCACGTCTCCTTATCAATACGAATCGAATGTTTTTTGAATTATTCAAATTGCTTCATCCGTGTTCCCGAAATCGTCGACGAAAATTTGTATCCGAACACACACACACATGGACGCACACACACACACACACACACATACATCAATTTTCTCCAAGGTATGCCAACATATTCAGAAACCTCTGAAACGTGAAGATATATAAAAATTTTCATTTTCGATTTTTTTGCGATTACTTACCCTATGGAAAGTTAATTATAAATAAATCAATTTATCATCTCCAGAACATTAACAATCGTCATTTCATTTCGAATCAAATTCCAAAAAAAAAAATAGTTGCCAAATTTACACAAAATTGAAAAAGTGCTCCCGCATAGTCACAGTCTAAACGCATTTGCAAATAATTCTGTGCGACATTTTCACTTATACTGTGCTCAGCTTGGCGGCATTTTCACATTTTTCAATAATTTTCACAAAATTGGAAAAGTGCTCCAATACACAAACAGTCTAAACGCACATGGGTAAACATTTGTACCAGAGTGGCGCTTAGACTGTGCTTAGCTTGGGTGATTTTTTGAATTTTTAATCCAAAAATACAAAAAAATTTTTTGGAAAAAAAATTAGAAACAAAAATTTTTTTTTTCCAAAATCAATTATTTTGTTGAAAAAAGCAGAAAGTTCTTTGAATCATTTAAATCGGACGCTTAGTTCTCTCAAAAACAGCCATTTTTTTTAAATTTAGCTCTGTATCTCCGAAACCTCTGGGCCTACCTTTGCCAAAAACTAATCAGCACATCTCCCTATCAATAGGAATCGAATGTTTTTTAAACCATTCAAATCGGTTGATCCGTTCTCTCAAAAACTCGCTTTCTATTTTTTGCACTCTTTGCTCCATATCTCCGTAACGGCTGGACCTGCCTTTGCCAAAAGCTAATCAGCACATCTCCCTATCAATAGGAATCGAATGTTTTTTAAACCATTCAAATCGGTTGATCCGTGCGCCCGAAAACGTGGACGAAAAAAAGCGGACATACAAAACACACACACACACACACACACACACACACACACACATCCATTTTTTCTGAAGTATGCCAAAATGTTCAGAAACCTTCAAAACGTCGAGAAATGTAAAAATTTTTGATTTCGATTTTTGGACGATTACAATAACTTACCCTACGGGAAGTTAACAAGTTACAAGTATTCTATGATCAGGTCAATATAGCAATAATTCATTTAAAAAAATGAGTTCTGATATTCTGAATGCTGCAGTAATTGGTATCACATATACCATAAACTTTTATCTCAGTGTTTTTCCAAATTACATAAAGCAGCATACCATTTGATAGGTAGTATATAAATATGTTATACCTCCTAATATATATATGTTCGATCATAAAGTTAGATAACACAATATATTTATTGCATGTTATGTTGATATAATATATTTTAGATGGAAGCATGAGTCGATGATCTTCTTAGAGACATTATTAGTAATTATAGAGTAAACAGTATTAAGTACTAGGTACATGCACTAAATAATATATTTCACAATAATTTATAAAAGATTCAGAACTGAGTAGATCCAAAACTTATTTCTAATGCCATTTAAATTATTCTTATAACAAAAATTAATGATTATTCTCCAGACATTTTTCAATAAAAATTAACTATATTTTGCTTTTTCTAAAGTAAAGTTGCAAAAATTGTAATTTTATTGACGCCCGATTTTGCTAGAAAGCAATTTTATAAAACTAAGTAAAATCAGAGCTCCGTTGTAACTTTTTAGGTTCGTGTTAAAATTTTATGCAGATTGCATAATATTAAGTTTGAAAATTTCGTAATAATTAAAATCACTTAATAAACAATTATATTGCGCAGTGGGTGTTTCATGGTGTAATGATTAAACTAACGAACTCGTGTGGACAGAGTCGTGAGTTACAATCCCGTATTAGACAAAATGACATCGTGCAGTAGCGATTTTCACTTCAAAATTTATGGCACTTTGAAATATAGATCAAAAATATGTTTCCAATTGAAAATTGATCATTTTGAACACTGCTGTGTGAAACGACAATGGAAAATCTTTCACGCTATTTTTTGAGTTGGAGTTTAACTCAGCTTACGGATCTACCCTAGGGCAGTACTGCTCATTATTTATTACACAGTATCGACGTAGTCTTTTCAGAATAATTTTTAACTTCAAGTTTGTGATAAATTAAAAAAATATTATTTATACAAAATCATTTATAAATAGGTAAATCAGGTATTGCTTTACAAAATTATTTTATGAAAATTGTCGAGCTGAAACCATAAAGAAGTTCAAAACTACACAACAGGTGTGCCAGATTATATCATGTTTGATATATTATATGTGAGTGCTATTACGTTAAGGGAGAACTTAAGAAGCAATGGGACGCTATATATTTTATGGGGCATTTTATCTTATAGACGGAAAGCAAAGAATGGTATTACTACAGCTTTTCAATTTCGAAATGAATAGTTCCTTGACTTTTTCGTAGAATAACAATTGAAATAAGAAATTTTCTTTATAAAAGTTTCCATTCTGATAATTTACAGACAAATTTAATTGAAATTTTGCAGTATAACGTGTCGAGCCGATCTCTATCTCTTTCGCAACCATTTTTGAAAAGATTTTAAAACATTATCAATATTTTAAAAATATAAATTTGAGATGAAACTGTTTAATTTTATGTGACAATTGGTTTATCTATCGTTAAGTAGATGGAATCTTAATGAGTTTCTGGCCACAAGATCCCTGTTCAAATCCCGGGTTGTACGCAGCGTGATAGTGCAGTAGTAATATCGATTTTTACTTGAGAATCTATTCCCATTTTCACTTGATCAAAAATATATAGTTTGCAAGTGAAAATATAGCTGGCACTTCCGCACTATTTAAAACAACATGAAGTAGGCGAGCTAGTTATATTAATATTAATTTATTGATATAATTTATAATTAATATATAAAAAAAAAATATTTCTGCAAAATAAAGATGGGTGCATGCTGTAAATGCTATTTTATTATAACTATTCGGGATTATTTACTGATTCAAGTAAAAATAATTTCACAGCTTTTGTTCATTATTTCACAATTAATCAATTTCTAGATAAAGTGCGATGTTACAACTTACCCTATGTTTGAGGCTAGTTGTACATATATTATTTTTATTGATTTTTAAGAAAATTGACTTGTTTTAAGTTATTCTTTTCATATGTCAATGCAAAATATAGATAATTCAAATAAAATATATAATGTCCTGTAATATAAATTTTATCATAAATCAACGTAAACTATAAATATTATTATAATATAAATATAAGATAAATTGTCTCCTGTAACACAATTTACATATACCCACATCTTAGAATATATTATATAATATAAATATAATACATTCTATTTAATTTTCTTTACTTGAATCTGTATATAATTTTTGTATTTTTCAACTAGCGAAGATTCCGTTCTAACTAACCCCAGATGTAATATTTTACATTAATCAAAATCATTCAAATATTAATCATTAATCATTCAAACAATTTAGAATTCACAACAATTGTAATACATTTTCAAATATGGATATTTTTAGAACAAAATAAGATACATGGAATCTAAAATTAGTCAATAATAATAACGGAAACCGAGATTTTGATTAATTTTAGAATACATGTAAAAAATGACGGGCAGTTTTTGCATATTGCGAAACAATAGCTATGACAATATCATGCAGTACGGTTTACATGTACAATCGAGACAAAAAAAAATTTAAAACCATTTGAGATCCTATTGAAAAACGCCTGTTACTAGTAATCCCTATTACAGATAGCCTCTAGTAAAAACCTATATAATGTGCATTCAATTCATTCAGAATCAACAAAATAAGCTATTAACAAGAATGTAGAAATGCAGATAAATACAAAAACCAATATAATATAGAACATTGAATTTATTATGACATATAAATATGCAAAAATGAAAAAATGTGTAAAAATAGATATAATGTCGAATACATGGTGGAATAGGTTATTAAATTGAATTTGAATTGAGCCGTTGTTTATTTGTCGTCAAACTCTATATCAAAGATTTACCGACGCATTAGAAATGATGTCCGAAATATGGGTGGATTATGATATATTGTTTTTGTATCGATTTTCAATTATCGTCGTCGAAACATTAATGTTGATGCAACATTTGTACCATCGTCTTTCTAATATTGTTTTCACGTGAAAGTACATTAAACTATGATACCTGAACAGTATTAATTTTAGTATATAAATTAGTTGATCCTCTCTACACGTACCTAATAAATATAATATATTGAAAATACCTTAATGTGTATCTATTGTATCAAAATTGCTCCAACAAGTGTTTAGTTATCTGCTTTTATACTTTTTCACGAATGAATGATGATTTCCGAAAGAATGATGATTTACCGTTTATAATGTTTTTATGAGAAATTAAAATTCTAAGTAAGCAATTAGAATAACTTTCTTATTAACTATCAATAATAATAATTTGTAGAATCGGCAATGTATACTCCTTATAAACTCTATTAAAAAACGTGAAACTAAACTAATGTTCATATTTTTTAAACTATTTCAACATTATTTTGTAATTGGTTAAAATATTAATATAACATCAATTTACGTGCATTGCATTTTACGTTTTATTACCATTATAAAATTTTGTTAATATAACATTCATATTACGTCAATAAATTTCTACTTTCAGAAACTGCATTTTTCAATATCAAATAGCTATGTTATAAATTATAAGAAATGAGTTTTATAACTATTGAGTGATAATAATTTACTTGATAAATTGATAATTATTATATAATTTTTCAGTATTTAGACGCATAGTGAGTTATATATTTCATTTATTGTTTACTATATATCATATTAAATTTAAAGAATAAAAGTAACTACTTTCGATATTTACTATTACAATAGTTCTTTCGATTTATTCAAGATAGGAACTAGTTACTGATACTTAATTCTCATTAATTAATTTATGACAAGGATTAAATGTATGTAACAGTACAAATATGAAAAACAAGTAAAGTTGGTTTATATAGTTCAAACCAATTTCCTCGGCATTTCGACACTGCAGATCGACCGACTTGATAGGGTTTCAAAATTTTCGAACAAGTCGAATTTTTTAAAATAAATTTAAAACGTTGGTTTTGCAATATTTTCAAAAATGTCAAAAAAATTCAAAATTCCTATTAAGATCTATTTTTTCAAAGTTTTAAAGATAAAAAAAATATACGGAAAGTTCCAGCAATTTGCCTTAAGACACTTATTATGCACCACTAGTTAGATATATTCTCACATTTTCTTCTCTCTTTTAGTACCTGTTTTGCTAAATCACTATCTAATACAAAATCCGCAGTATCAACCGCTAGTATTTTGTAAACGAATAAGAATGCGACTTCACAATATGAAGTTGAGCATTTTAAAAATTATATAGAAATGTTACATATTCAAAAAAATATAAATAAATATATATTCATACATTCTGTTATAATTCTTGAAAAATACCTGATCATCGCTTTCGTCTTGTTTGCTATAACTTGCGCAATCTTCACAAACTCTTTGTTGGCAGTCCGAACACGTCTTGCTGAAATCGTCCGGCTTAAAGCTTTTCAAACATACTCTGCATGCGCCTGCTCTGCTTGGCGGCTTTCCCGGCTCTGTCTTCGTTGCGGGGGTTGCAGCCGCCGCCGTTGTCGGTGTACTCGCAGTCGCAGCGGCAGTTGTCGTTGGCGTAACAGACGCTGACGCTGGTTCTGGGATTGCTGATGGCGGTGGAGACTCCGCGTCTGGTATCAGTGAGGGCCGCGGAGACATTTTATTCACTGGAAACAGATATAGATATAAATGACTTTGAGTTCAAATGAATCGTATTTTTCTAACGATATATATAAGATATAAATGAATATATCAAATTTGATTAAAAATATTTCAATATACATAATTTGTTAAGACGCACGACAACGAGGGTAATACGCTCTTGGAAAGTGAACTTACATGGTGTTCTTATACGGTCAAAAACGTGCACTAGCTCAGATTTTCAACTTTTGAATACGAAGTTCCACCTCGGGGAAAACAAAATTTTGTATAAAAGTAAAAAAATGTACAGATTTTCGAATGCTGCTAATTAGTAGTCCAAATAACTTAATAAAATAATATTCATTTTCATTGTTTCATTCAGTTAAAAATCTTTTTTCAACATTATTTATTAACTTCCCGTAGGGCAAGTTATAGTAATCGCAAAAAAATCAAAAATGAAATTTTTTATATATCTCTACGTTTCAAAGGTTTCTGAATATTTTGGCATACCTTAGAAAAAATGGATGTATGTGTGTGTGTGTGCGTGTCTGTATGTATTGTGAGATTTCTATGAGTTCCGTACCAATGCTTATCCGTTAGACGGCGGCGCGGCACTTACGCGCTTTGACATTTCGTCTCTATGCAGTTCAAGCAGTACGATTGCTTTGAAAAAAAGTTCAGAATTTCCAAAATATGTCAAAATGAAGAAAACATTTTTTTTTCAAAAAAATTTTGTTTTCAAAAAAAAAATATTTCAAATAAAAGTAATTTTTTGTCAAATTTATAGTTTCTCAAAAATCTAATTTTTTGAAGTAAATTTTTTTCAAAAACGTTAATCGTTTTTAAAAAAATAATAATTTTTGGTACGGGAAGTTCCAGCAATTTGCCTTAAGGCACGATGCCCTAATTGCCTTAACACAGAATTCCACTTACCGCTAGTTACAAATCATATTGTCACAACCAGCGCTTTCTATTGTTCTATTGTTATTATAATTCCGGCAAATCGTGAGTTCGAAAAATGTAGCCACTTTCACACATTTCAATGATATCTCGGGCAAATAATGAGCCAGATAATTGGAAATTGATATATTGGATTTTTTTGAGAAACGGATTTTATGGCGCCAATTCTGTATGGAAACACACCCTTTATGTGGGTATGCATTTTATACAAAAAACACTGTTTTTCAAACTCATGGTGCAGCATCGTGTCTTAAGATGAAACTTCCCGTAGCAAAAATTCAAATTTTTTGGAAAAGCTTTATATTTTTTTAAAAATAGATAAATATAGGGCCCGCCAAATAATTTTTTTTGCAAACTACTGAATATTTTCTAAATTTTTTTTTATTTGAAAGAACAATCCATTCAGTTAATAATGAAATAATTCAGTTAATAATGATTATAATAATTTCATTCAAAAATGAAGAAAAAAAGCATCGGCTGACCGTTGAAAAAAAAAATGAAAATAAAAAATGTTAGATGGCATACCCTATAGATTTTTGAAGATTTTATAATTTTAAATATATATATATATATATATATATATATATATATATATATATTATATGAGTTTTTATCATATTTTGATATTTTTTATTTCAATTCTTAAATGTAAAGATATATAATAATTTTCATTTTCTATTTTTTGCGATTACTATAACTTATCCTATGTGAAATTAATTAAACCAATATTCAAAGAATTTGCAATAAAATCATAGCATTTAACTAAATACCGTGTGAAAAATCCAAATTTCATGTAAACTAAAAAGCCATGTATTGTGTTGCATTATGCATAATATTATCTAAGATTTCAAAGTTACATTGAAGGCAAGCTGATGAAAAGGCTTGCAATGACGCAGTCTTGAGGCTGACGTACTTTAGGGTTCAATGGAGTCGTATTTTAGTTAATCATATTCAGTCGTATTTATGTTCAGTTGTTTGAGTTATATGTAAAGTGCACAAGAAATCATGGAATAAATAAATACATCAAACGTTTTTTCTGTTTTAATGATCAGCTTCCACAGATTGGCACAACTTTGTTTAGCAGCAGGAAGACTCTACATATTGTTTGGAGTTATCGGGAATGGTGATGGTAAAAATGACTCGGATTTTACTTTTAAATGTAGCTGAATTCTCAAACTCACATACGTATTTGGCATAAATAATTTCAACTTCGCCATTCAGTTTATTAATTCTTAGAAATATGAGATAAGTTCCTTCATTTTAACGCTTGATCAAGTATTGTTTATTTAATTTTTTGCTGTAAGTTGAACATTAGTAGTTATTTACCAGCAATTAGTTTTTGCTTGGATAATTTAGCTCAGTCATAATTATAATTCGTTTTCAAAAGTGTGCATTGGGTACGGTTTCAACAAATTTTGGAGTACCGTTGTGGCATGTATTTCTTGTCCTTTTCGGGTAAAAATTCAACAGAAAATATCTAACTAAAAAAGACGAGATACAAGAAAGGAAAAAAAAGAAAAAAACAATATAAGAAAAAAATATTTCACAAAGAATTCTTAGTTTATCGTTATATTTATGTTATCGTTATATTTATAAGCTTTATTTAAATATTTATGTTGGGTCGTGTTACATATTGTTACATATTATTGCTAAAAACGATAATAAAAGTCGTTATAAACCACGTTTTGGTGTTTATACCTCTTGTTTTCAATCTATTTTATGCTCTTACAACTGACCCCAAATGCTGTCACAACCGTCCCTCAGATGTGGACGGTTGTTTTTCTGAACCTTTTTTGTATAATTGGATTTTATGAGTAATACGTTGTATTTAAAGACAGTATTTTCACGTAGACAAATTTTCAAATTAAAATTTAATTTGCTTCTCTTCTAGCTAGGTAAATTAACAAAATTATGGCTGAAAAAAAGTGGCACAGCCGCACTCAGTCTCCCCTGAATCAAATATGTATAGAGAATCAATACTCAGCTACTGTGCTATAACATAATACACAATTGATGTAACTGTTAAACTTACTATCTTTCAACTATTTTGTTGAAGTTTTCAAAATATTTCAATAAATCTACATTGATAAAATGCGAAAGAATAGATATAGTTAAAAATATGAAAGTCGAATTTTAGTTAAAATATTCAATACAATTCACAACATTTACTGTTAAAGGTGCACGTTCATGTGTGACTTAATGAATTAAAAATGATAATGCGGTGAATCTGAGTAACACGATATTAGTGCCCATTATTAATAGTGAATAATAGTCCAGATGATGTAATCTTAATATTTCACTGATCGCAAGACTTTCCCCTAATTTAGCGCTATCCCAAACATCTCTTGATCGGAAAATTCATTCTAATCCTAATTCAATGATATTTGCTTTGGCTCTGTATCGCTAGTCCCGAACTAACGAAGGATTTAAAACCTTCGCTCCTAGATCATGCTATTAGCCAAAAGTTCGACGATGCCGAGGTATCAAACGCACGCTATGCTTCTACATTATTCAGGGCGTAAGTGCGCTTTCTCTTCTATACGCCGAACATTTGATGTGTATTCTAGGAACTTTACGCTTTTCTTCTTCGGAGCACTCTTGGGTATCGGCAACAGCGTCACGTGCTACGTATCACTAATGCTGTTTATATATAACAAAACTCTCATATATCTTGTAATACACAGAATCCGATTTCATAAATTTATTTATGTAGACGCAACATTAATCTTAAATAGGTTGTATATATTTACGACTAGCGAATTTCTATATATTACTTGTTTTCGTTAGACGAACGCATTTATGAACGATTATTTAATGCTTATTGACAGATATCTATGGTAGATTCGCCTTGTGTAAATCGAATTTGTACACGAAATATTCAATGGAATTACTTATTTACTAAAATACAGACACTCATTTGAATCTATTGCAGCTTAAATAAATATTATTATCAGGCAACGTAGATTTCTATATGTAACGAATTAAATTTGGTATTATACCATAATATAATGTATTGTAATCAAACAATGATGTCAGGTTACCTTTAGATATTTGATTTAGATAATAGCTACAGCTCATATTTTAATAAAACAGACGTTGATTTAAACAAGCTACGGTTTTAGAAACCAGAGCTTTGTATCATAGTTTAATAGAAATATGAAACAAACGAATTATAAAACTAATGTTGCATGGCATTGTGCCGTAAAGTAAATAACAAGAGCTTCCCGTACGGTATTGCTTTGAAATAAATTATTATAAATACTGCAGATAGAAAATATTAAATGCCTTCAAATAGATTATAATAAATAATGACACTTTTATCATTCGTATTGTTTGGACAATTTTCCATATGTTTGCCTACATGAAAATTAAATAAACAATACTTGATCAAGCGTTAAAATGAAGGAACTTATCGCAAAATGACAAACAAAGTGATCTATCTGTATCTAATTAACAATTATTATTAAAATAATTCGAACATGAAAACTTACTTTTGACTATTTGAAATCAATGCTGTCTACAAATCATGTTAATGTAAGGCGCTCACTTAAAGGAATAATGAAACTTATTCCAACAATCGTAATCCATATTTCACCCTTTGGACCCTATCACAAAATCTATATCGTTTAGCTTTTATGACGACGCATCCTGGCTCAACCGTACTCAGTCTTCACCACGTGACATTCACAATAAATTAAAAATTGGTTTGCGATTTTAAAATTAATGATTTTTTTTTCAAAATAACAGTCAAAATACAGTTTGATCTTAAAATCTATTTTGGTAAATATAAAAAATATATTAAATAGGTTAAAAAAATAACTTAGATATCAATTCGGAGAGAGAAGAAAAAGTCTATGGTTTTAATTAATGAAAATAACTTAATGACCAGATAAATCTAGGTTACTCTGAATAGTAGTGCAGCATAATCATGTTGTAAGTTTGGAGTTTATGTACTGAAATATTATACAAAGTTTTCAATTCCACAAGGGCTCTTGATTTATAGGAGCAAGCAAAGTTGGTAGGAAGAAGTTTCAGCATTTTGGTTTTACGGAATGTAAATATATTCAGATATTAATGTACATAGTAAATTTAATATAAAATATATTTTTCAGAATATTTATTTCGATAACATGTAGCTTTTTATAATATTCTGCCAAAATTGTATTTTCAGAAAATTAATTAATAACCTAAACAGTGATGTAAGCATATTGTTTTACGTATTTTAAACCTTAATTACTCCAATAAAATTCACTATGCGTTTTCCGGCGTATATTCTCGAATGCATTTCATTTCGTTCGCCGTCATATTGAAATTCCCCCATAACTGATGAGCAAATACTGTGAGAGCTTCCAGCCCGGACAATGATTGTCAATGGCACTTGTTGCGGGCAATGTATATGTCCGTTTTAGCGTGTATTCAATTCACAAGCACACATGGGATGGTAATATAACACTGTTCGTTGTCTGCTAAAGCTTTTCAGAATACGCCACATAGAATGGAAATACTCATATAACATGTGAATTTGATTCATTTATGAGGTCGAGATGAAAACTTTTTACAATTTTTATTTTGTATAAAATCATATATAGTGTAGCTATTTGGATTGGAATTACAAACAAACCTGTCATTAAAACCTATAACTGAATAACTCGAAAAATTAAAAATGCAAATCAAATTATCTGACATTTTATAAAAATTTAAATAATAAGTACTAATTTACCGTTTATATTCATATGTTTGAATCAAATGTACACGACATTTTTGAGAGTATGGATCAATCGACTAGAATGGGTTTCAAATTTTCAAGAAATTTAGAAATTTTCAAAAAAAAAATTCTAAATTAAAGAAAAAAATAAAAAACTGATAATCTAATTCTTTGGATTAAATGAATGTAAGTTTGTACTTTATAATTTAAAAAAAAATTATTCATCCACTTTAAAACAGGTGAGGTCGTATAGCACTATGCCCAGAGCTTGCCTATTTATAAAATTCATTAATCTAAAATTTCTGTGATCAGAGTTAAAAAAGTAAAAACTGGTGAATAGTATGCACTATTACTAATATAATTAATTTGCCGTAATAATTCACTAATATAATTAATTTCCCGTAGGGTAAAAAATATCTTCACGTTCCAAAGCTTTATGAACATTTAAGCATATTTTACAAAATATTGATGTTTGTGTGTATGTGTGTATGAGTGAGTTTAATGTGTATGTATGTATGTTTGAATACAATTTTTAATCCACGATTTCAAAAACACAGGTCAACCGATTTCAATAATACAAAACATTCGATTCCTATTGATGACGAGACGTGCTGATTAGTTTTTGGCCAAGGCAGATTGAGCCATTTCGAAGATAATGTAAAAAGTACAAAAAAGTGAGTCAATTTTCCAGAGAGCGGAGCGTCCGATTTGATTGATTCAAAAATAGTTTCACTTTCATTGATAAACTGAAAAAATGGTTAAATAGCAGGTCTATTGGTTTAGAAGATCCAATAAAAAAACTATGTGATATGGTGGTCAAAAATGACTGTGACGCGGCGCGTACGCGCTTCGATATTTTTTCTTTTAAACATCTATACAGCTCGATTACTTTAATTAAATTATAACTAGCTGTAAGTTGAATTCTTTCTTAAGGCAATTACGGCATCGTGCCTTAAGGCAAATTGCTGGAACTTCCCGTACCGTAATTCAAAATTCGAGTAATTAAAAATAATCAATAATAATCAATAAAAGTTAATCGATGATTTGAAACTTTTAATAAAATTTCGAACCATATTAAATCATTCTATCTTAAATCACTTATTTTGAAATATTTTGGAAATTCAAAGCAATCGTACTGCTTTAACTGCATTAAGACGAAATCAAAGCGCGTAAGAGGCGCGTCGCCGTATAGCACGTAAACATTGGTACGGAATATGTAAACAAAAAGATTGTAAACGAAATTTATACTTATTGTTAAAATTTCTGTAAAATATCGGATAATTTGATGTGCATATGTCTAATGTTTATTTTTGACCGCCAAATGGCATTTTTTTTTTACTTTTTTTTGATAGATCTCTGAAACCGCTAGATCTGCCTTCATGAAAATATGAGCAATTCTTCATCTTGTCAATACAAGTAAAATGTTTTTTGAATTATTCAAATCGGACGCTCTGTTCTCTTAAAAACTGAGTTACCGTTTTTGGCACTTTTTGGCCCATATCTTCGGAACGGCTAGACCTGCCTTCACCAAAAACTGATCAGCACGTCTCCTTATCAATACGAATCGATTTTTTTTTAATTATTCAAATCGCTTCATCCGTGTTTCCGAAATCGTCAACGAAAATTTGTATCCGCACACACACACATACACGCACATACACACACACATATATCCATTTTTTCTAAGGTATGCCAAAATGTTCAGAAACCTCTGAAACGTAAAGATATATAACAATTTTCATTTTCGATTTTTTTGCGATTACTATAACTTGCCTTACGGGAAGTTAAAAAAATCAAAATTTTTGAAAAAAATCAAATTCTTAAAAATCTATTTTTTTCAAAGTTTTCAAAAAAGTGTAATGGTTTTTGTAAAAAAAAATAATTTTCGGTTCCAGTGATTTACCTTAAAGCACGACACCATGCACTAGTTTTCTCTATGTTTTAGTTTAGAAGCCTATATAATTAATTACTAATTAGAAAAATTAATACTATTATTTTAGCCCCGATTATACCTTTTTCCATAAACATATAATATTAATAGATAAATGGTAATTATGTAAAATGTATAATAACTATTTAATAATTAGTATGGCCTTAATATCACACCACAATTTTAATATATATTCTATGGTGTGAAACAACGAAAACGCGAACTGCATCTTAATGGGCTGGCATATCCAATGATACTTGGTGTGAAGATTCGCGCGTTTGTCTGACCGTTGGCACGCGGGCTCACGGTAAAATCAATAACGCGCCCGTATTGTGAACAACCGTGTACCTACGGCGTCGTCATCGGTCACCGTCAGAAGTACGCCGGTCTCCGCTTGTTGTTCATTTTGTGAATATATTTAGGAAATGATATCGATAACGATGTATATCCATACTACATTGTCCGCATCAGTAAACATTTTTTGGTTTTCCTATCCGTCCGACAAGAGACTTAAATATCAAATAGTGATTGATTTTCTACTATTTATAACCAGAAAATCATTTTTAATATTTTTCATTATTTATATATGTTTAGGTTTTTCTGAATAGCTATTATTATCTATGCTTTTAATTTGGCTGCACTAGAAGCAGCATTTTTTCCTCATAAAAATATTTATTAACTTCCCGAAGAATAATAATGCGTTTTCGCAAAAAAAAAATCCAAATCAAAAAATTTTGCATTTTTCCGATATTTTAAGTCATTCTGAAACAAATGACAACAAATTTAGAAGAAGTACGGCTGTATCTAAGTTTTCGTCGACATTTTCTCAAAAATGACTAAACCGATTTTGATAATTTAAAAGCCACTTGATATAACTCAATAAGGACTTACTTCACTAAGTTTTGCGCTATTACCTGAAATGATTTTATAAATTCAAAAACTGTTTGAAAGATATATTGGCGAAAAATTATGCTGATTAGTTTTTGGTCGGCCAGGCCGTTTCTTCATAATTAGAAGAAAAGTGCAAAACTTGTGCTCACATTTTAGCTATAAATCCTGAACCATTTTGGAAATTTAAAAATTATTCGAAAGATATAATTTGAATATCGGTCTTATTATTATTAATTTTTGGCAAACGTACAGCAACTCAAAAATTAAAAAAAAATCCGAAAGCAATCGTTTCGTCAACACAAGCAGAAAGTTTTTTGAATCATTCAAATCGGATGCTTAGTTCTCTCAATATCTGACATTTTTTGCACATTTAGCTTGGTTTCAGCTTTTGCCAAAAACTAATCACCGTCATTACGAATTGAATGTTTTTTGGATCATTCAAACCGGATGCTCAATTCTCTCAAAAACTCGATTTCTATTTTCAACACTCTTTGCTCCGTATCTCCGAAACGGCTAGACCCGTTTTTGCCTAAAACTAATCAGCTCCCTATCAATAGGAATCGATTTTGAACCATTCAAATCGGTTGATCCGTGCGCCCGAAAACGTGGACGAGGTATGCCAAAATGTTCAGAAACCTTTGAAACTTACGGGACGATTACAATAACCTACGGGAAGTTAAATAATTGAAAATTTGTACAAATATAGTTTTTCATTTGTCGTCATTAATTGTCTGAAAATAATTAAAAATTTAACGATTTTTAGATGAAAAAAGAAGGCTGTTAATTAAGAACATTGAAATCATAAAAATATTTCATCAGCCTAGGTAACAAAAAGTAATTCATGAAATAACTTATTGAATAAAGCAATGCGCATTTAACAATGATTTTATAACTTCTCAATCATATAACTTTGAATAAAATAATTGAACACATTGTTATTAGAGTTATATAATCCTCTTTTTTATTTTTCTATATGTCTTTGAATCTGTATATCTATATTGAAAAAAAAGTAACAAAACAACTTCAGATTTTAGAGTTTCCACAGTTCCAAAAACTAACCAATAAAACATAATAACATCATTTATAACCTTTTTAAAAAAAATCTACAGCAAACAAAGTAAAAAATCACTATACTTCTACACTGTAAAAACTGCGTTCTACTTAAGCATTATGAAATGTAAAATATACAAAAGAAAATCATATTTAGGCTTTAGAGTGAACAAATTCATTACGAACTTATATGTTGATGTTAACTGATCTTGCTTTCTACATAAATGACTTAATCTTGTATTGGACATTTCTATTAAGTTCTCTACGAAGTCGTGTAGAGACGGATGTAAGTTCTCTTTGAAGCACATGCAAGAGAACTATATACGTGAATATAATGTTATAGTATCTAAAATCGCTTGTCAAGATTTAATTAGAGAATATTATTTAATGCATATGCCATAACGCCATTACAAATGGATCTGATACTTTTTATAATGCCAATAGTATTAATCATAATCGACATAATACATATATGTATATATATATATATATATATATATATTTATATATATATACATATATTTAAAAATAGAGAATTCCATCGACAAACCTAATATTGAAATTATGCTAAAATTATTTCACTCCTAATCAAATAAAACTTTTATTGATATTGCTTACATTTTAGAAACGCATAACTTATGTCAACAAGGTTCCAGAATAACCCCAATTTACTAAATAAATATGATATTAATCGAAGCGATCCTGTGCGAATATTCGCTCGCTATATACTATATATATGTATATATATATATATATATATATATATATATATATATGCATATATATATACTAGCTGCCCCGGCAAACGTTGTTTTGCTAAGTAAGTTATATTCTAAACAATTTCTAGAGAATCAAAAATATTAATACTATAAGTGTATAAGGATGTGTTGTTTGAATGCTTTATACAATGAGGTATTATCAAAACAATAAACCCCATTAGTTTGTCTATGTTTTGTCAATACAATCAAACTGGAAGCTTTATACACTTTCTATAGAAATCATGGTATAATCCAATCCAAGTCTTTTTTCGTATTTCAACTTATTGATTACGTTTTAAGCTTTTCAGATTCTTCTGGATTCTGGATTTTGTGTATAATTGTAAATAATACTACTGAGCTTATACAAACTTTTCAAATTTCTGCGATGAGAGATAGAAAATGAATTAGATATACCTGCTCTGACCTGCTTTTTAAAAAGTTTCAAGTAACATACCTTGAATTATAGTAAATTTAATAAAAAGTATATACGTAGAGCAGTGCAAGACACAAAGGTCCAATTTGAGTTTGAGCAAATATAAATTTTATTATGAAAATCAAATCAATTTTATCACAACAAATGACACATTTCAAACAAACAATTATCTTACTACGTTCAGTAAAACTACCAGCTACTTCATCATTGTAAAAATGTGCTTTTTTCTGTCTTTCAAATATTTGTTATCTAGACCTTTTTACCCTATAGGCAGGGTAACTTGGAACGGCCAGATGGCAAACAGGTTTAATGTATTATTTTAATTTTAAAGGTATTTACAAAATAATTACATTTTTAACTAATGTTAAAAAAGTATCAACAGAAGAAATTACTTTTACTATGGATTTTCAAAGATGACCGTTTATCTCCCAATATCAAAGTCATAAGAATCAAGGTTATATCTGGTTATACACCTTATTCCCTTCACTTTCAAATAATGTTGTTAAACAATGCTTTAGCTTTACTGGTTTTTGACACTTTGGTCGTGGAACTTTCAACCCCGTACCTTCATATATTTCTAACCATTCTTCGATGAATTCTGGGAAATTATAACTGGGAATAAGTTATTCGACAAAATGTACATGTAAATGTAAATGTATGTAATGCTCTTCTTCAGCTCTTGCATTTGCGATATTTCGCATTCTTCTTACAGCTTTGTTGGGAAAGATTCGATCGTCTTGGTCGCGGCATTATTAATTAAACTTCACTTCACCTTATATATAGAAACAAGAACTAATATTCGTTCACTATATTTAACATGAGGTAGTAAAGGTAGTAAAGACATCAATGACAGAAACACCGAATGACAGTAGACAATCGAAGGTGAATGTCATGGATGAAATCATTGATAGTATCATAGATTGAATAAACTACATAGATAGTTTATAAGTAAATAATTCAGAATTAGAATAAAAAACGGGATAAAAAGTATTTCATATGTTTCCCCTGGCTCTAAACTACCTCCCTGCCACCAATAGATTACTGAGCACAGCAACGCGTGGCCGGGCTAGCTAGTATATTTAGAATTTTCATTAGTATATATATAATGAAGTAGAATGAAAAACAGGATGAAAAGTATCCTATGTGTTCCTCCTGGATCTAAACTACCTCCCTGCCAATTTTCATCTAAATCGGTTCAGCCGTTCGTGAGTTATAAGTGTTGCTACTTAAGCGATCCTCTTTTATATATATATATAGATATATCTGTCGATAAAGCTTGGCTAAAGTTGAATATAAGAATACAAAAGCAGAAATCGAGTGATTGATTTACATACTATACATTCATAATTTCTACTGGTAGTGTATATTTTGTCAGAGTGTTCATATAGAATAAAAATCGTATAACTAGATAAATAACAAAAGGTTGCCTATGACTCTACTGTTTTACTATCAAATACAAGCATAGGCATGAAAAAGTGATTTTACTGTCTGACAATGCTCGGCCCCACGTTGCCAAGCCTTAGAAAACCTACTTGGCAACTCTCAAATAGCAAGTCCTAGCACACCTGCTATATTCCCCAGATTTTGCTCTGTCCGATTTTTACTTATTCTGTTCGATGAAACATGATCTGGCTTATCAGCAATTCAACTCATTTTAAGACATCATCATTTGAAAATAGCTTAATTTGAGGATAGCCTCAAAAAACGAACACTTCTGACGTCAAGATATCCGAGCTCTGCCAGAAAGATGGGCAAAAGTTGTGTCTAGCGATAGGTAATACTTTGAACGATTTGGATGTAAGAGTTTTTTTTATAATAAAATTACATTTTTTCGAAAAACAGCGAAAACTTAGTTGCACACCTAATAGAATTAAAGTTCAAATAAAAAAAAGATCAAGCAATGATTTTAAAATATATATGTGATATCACAGACCATATAATTAAAATTAGAAATTATATTCAATCTGTAACGTTATAAATATAGTTAACGTGGGGAGGATGTGGTGAGTGAGAAGATCAATTTATAAAATATTTGATATACAGTGATTTGCACGATTTATATAAATACATTTTTTTATATCCGTAGGAGTTTGAATATTTTTTGCAACATTTTTTGGACCTTTCAAATACATAAGCATGAAACTGGAAACAGCAGTGATAATGACACATGAAACAAAAGGTATTTGCATATAAATGAATAACGTATAAAAAACATGCTATCGCAGATATAATTTAGGTTAAAAAATACGATATATAGATACATATGCGTTACATATGTAAGTTCTTACAATTTTATAACTAAAGGTCGTTTGGTTTTTGATATTAGAAATAACATTACTATTATAATTATACACGCCCTTACATTTTTGTATTAATTTCTATTCTATAGTAGAGAAGATAGTAGTTTTGTTGCAACTTGTTTTCTTAAATTACTATCATTAGATCTCTTAATTCTACGAAATAAAGCTAGATATATGCTTTAACAATTTGTCGATTAAATCAAGTAAAAATAATTTCATAACTATTGTTAACTTCACAATTTATTATTTTCTAGAAAAATTGCGGTGTTACGACTTGCAGCGTGTTTGGAGCTAGTTGTAACATCTACCGGAACAAGTAACGACAAAAAACAACAATGGTACTCCTGATGTTTAATTCGTTACTTATTTTTTAAAAAAATTACAAGTTTCTGAGTTAATCTTTTCATAAATCAATGTAAATTATAATTTGTAATACATATAAAATATTTAGTAGTGTCTCTTGTAATAGAAATTCTTATCATAAATCAACGTAAACTACAATTATTATCATAATACAAATACAATATAGTGTCTGTAACACTATTCACATGTGCCCATATTTTTCCAACTAACAATTGTATCAATACATACAATCTTCTTTACTTCTGTAATATCTGTATATAATTCTCGTTTGTTACATCTAGCCCCAAGGTTTTGTATCAACTAACTCCAGATGACTTTTTTTTACGTTACATGTTCAAGATATCTATTTAAACAATTGAGCAATCACAAATATTGTTACACATTATAAACGATTGATAAATTTTAAGCAAATTGAGATATAGGGGAAGCAACCCTTTCCTGTTTTAGGCGCAAAATCACGTCGTCAACTGAATATCAATGGAAGTAATTCTAGCATATTTATGCATTTACATTTGAGTGGTATGCAAAGATAAAAGTTGTACTTGATAGTTATCCGTAAAATGGTAGAATATTATTAGATCTCTTAACCAATTTTAGTAGGTGCCACCAAACGAAACGAAAATGTCTGTCCCTTAGTGCCGGACAGTAAACATATTGATATTTCTTGTGAGAATATACGTAATTTATTCCAATTATTTAATTTTGTTCTGTATGAGTGCTAACGGTCACTACATACCCCCATTTTTCGTATTTCCTAGACGAAGAATGAAAAGCTTATGGTGAATGCACCAGCTGAGAGCGTCGGTGTGGCCCAGCCAAAAGGGTGGATGAAGAGTGACTTTTTTTGCTATATCTAAGAATATTCGTCAAAGACACATGTGCAGACATTTCAGAGTGTGGAGATGGCTACCTATGTGATCAATGCAGATTATTTTGAAATGTTCGGTACTAGGTGCCACTGTTTAAATTCATATTTTTTGATACCAAAGTTTGATTAATAGTATTAATTATTTTTAGCGAAGATTGCGGTTTTGTTAATTTAGTTTGACTTTGTTATACAACATATATCATAATTTAATAAACATTTCGTGAAGTACTTTTTGATTTATTTATAAATAACCTTAGGTGACCGACACTGGGGGACTTCCCCCTATATAATTTAAAAGTAGTCGATGATAATAACAGAAACCAAAATTTATGATAGTTCAATTTTATATTACATATCAAAAACAACGAACATGCACTATGCACAGTTCTGCATATTGCGTCGGACCGTCAGACAGGAGGTAAGACAATATTATGTAGGATTTAATATTGTAACAAAGTATATTTTAATATTGTAAGATCCTGTTGAAAAACGTCTGCTACTACTTACTTAGTAATTTTATTGCTACAATAAATTTTCCGAATATTTTCACACAATCCAAATTAGGGTTAAAATATTCAGTGAAAAATAAAATGAATTAAGGGAGCAAAAAATATCGAAGAAGGGCAAAAACTTCTAATGGTCTATTACAGAGATTATGTCGAGTGATTGATATCAATCGAGAGAGATTAATCGCATTTATGATATGAAATAAATTTTCTTACCGCGGTCCTGAGCCGTGAGCAAGGAAGACGATAAGGTCTGCCGAAGTTTTCCGAATGTCGTGCCACTTCCCTCGGTTGTTTGATGGGCTGCCTCGTCTGTGGCCACCATCTGAAAATTTGAATTTCAATAATCATTACAAGCATAATATAGGTCTATATCATCTATACAAGCATTATATATATATATATATATATATATATATATATATATATATATAATTGCTTCTTTAATATGTTAGCGCGGGGCACAAAGGTGCAATTTTACTTTCAGCATTTGCTCTGTAAAAACCAAACCGCCATCGAAAGAAATAACACATATCAAACAAACAACTGTCAGTGAAATTCCCAACATAGTAGATATATATTTGTTTTTCTATTTTTCAAAAATCTGTCACCTGGCCCTTTTTACCCCATAGGCGGAGTAAAAAATCACAGGCAAAGACAGAAAGATACACCATATTATTTTTAATTTGAAAGGGGTATTACGTATTAGTAGCTGTAATATTTAATAAATGCGTTAAAATTTTATTATTAGATTGGAATAACAAAATTAAAAATTTTAATCTAAGTATATAGAGTAGGGCGCAGCACAGAGGTCCAATTTGGCTGCGAGCAATTATTTTGTAAAAATCATTCACAACAAATGACCATGTTCAGTAAAACTCCCAAATATAATAAACAAAAAATAGATCAACTCTTATTACTTAATAAATCTTTCTTTTGTAGCTACTTTTGTAATAATAATCATACTCATTGTTTTTTTATGATATAATAACAATGAGATACATGCAACTTCTGTTCGAAATGCACATTTTATGGACACACAAGATCTCACTAGATACAATTTTTGTATGAAAAATATTAATTTAATTTAGGTCTTGTATAATTGCTTTTTTAACTTATTTTATATTTTTATTTACTATTTTCTTACTTACGATATAGATCGTAATACTAAATAACTGTATTCTAAATCAAAAAGACCAACAATGAAAAAAAACTTTCGTTAAAAATTTGTCAATGCGATGGATTATCTCCTGACTACAATGTCGCCCAATTTAAGACGATGACTGGTCACACATCATTTTTCTTCAAATTTTAAATAGCATCGTTAAAAAATCTATGCTTTATTTGTTTTTGTGATAATGGAGGTGAATCTTTTCACCCGCGGGTCTTTAAGTCCCGCTTTGACCTACAATAAACTAGTTGGTATTGGTATTTAGCCTTAAGGCAAGTTACATGAACTTCCCGATATACGTAAATAATCGACTTAATCAATAAAAATAAAATAATTTATGAGTGATTAAAAGTATTCCGAGTGGATTTATTACACATGATTGAAAACGATCGAACGCTCGAAGTATTTTCTAGAAACAAATGTTCAAAAATCACCAATTTTTATAATTGAACCAGTTTAATGGTTTAGTATGTTGATTAAAACCAGGTACTCTATCGTCATACCAAGTAAATCGTCTAATTTTAATGTTAACAAATGTCAAGAAAACTACTCATTTTCTCAAACTTTGATGATTTTTTAAAATTATACTACTTGTCGTAAGGCCGTAATATTTCAGTAAGTTCTATAAGACCATGATATATATCACCGAAAAAACTTCCATAAAAATTGGCTTAAATTTTTTTTTCAACGGTTAATTACAAGAAAACGGCTCGGTAGATTTTCACCTAAAACTAATCAGTATCATTCCCAACTAATATCTTTCGAACAGTTTTTGATTTTTCAAAATCGATTCGGTAGTTTGAGCTTGAATGTGTACGATAAGTTTAACACTTTTTTTCAAATTACAAAGAAACGGTTTGGCAGATCGTCTCTCAAAACCGACAAACGATAGTCCTCATTGAATACATCAAATGGCTTTTAAACTTCAAAAATCGGTTCAGGCGTTTTGCAGAAAACGACGATCAAAGGTCTAATTTTGACAAGTGCCAAAAAAACGATACTAATTTTTGCAAACTTTGATATTTATTTTAGTATGATCTAGAAGACTGTGGTATCTACCGTCAAAAAAATAATCATAAAAATCGTCGTTTTTTTTTTTAAATTTTATTACAAGAAAACGGCCCGGCCGATCTCTACCAAAAACTAATCAGCACGATTCCCCAATATCGTTCGAACGGTTTTTGAATTTTCAAAATCGAATAAAAATTGCGGGCTAAAACGTGGACGAAAAATGTTTCACTTTTCTGCGACTTACAAAGTAACGGCTCGGCCGATCGATACACAAAACTCAGAAACGCTAGTCCTCATCGAAATACATCGGATGGCTTTTAAATTTTTGAAACCGGTCCAACCGTTTTTGAGAAAACGTCGTTTTACGGCACAAAATCTGTTCACGCACACGCGCACACACACACACACATACTTTTTCCAAATTTGGTCACATTCGATTCAGAATGGCTTGAAACGTCAAGAAAACATAAAATTAGCGAATCGGATTTTTCTATGAAAACATAAACTTCTCCTTCTGGAAGTTAATCATACCATTTACTCACTTATTCACGTATTATAATATTTATCCATCATACTAAAAAAGTGCAATTACTTTAATCATCAGTTATCATGTTGTCAAAGGTACAAATACTCGTCATATAAATTAAAATTACTACTCTTATTAATTTCTCATTTCAATTTTTATAATTTTCCATATTATATAGTTCCAATATATATTCTATTAATTATATCACTTAATTAATAACATTGTAATGTATGAATATACTAGTAAAATGTATAATGAACTAAGTTATGCAAATAATGTAAGCGATTAAATTAATTAATAATTTTATTAATTAATAATTAAATGCATAAGTAAGGCGTTATTATAACAATATCATGATTATCATTATGAATGAATTTATGCAATACAAAAAATCAGTGTGATTTTTATGTAAACATTTAACAAAATTTATAAAAATAATAATTTCTAGGGTTTATCTCATATCATTGAATACCTCACACACAATTTTCCGTGCTTCTTTAAATGTGAATTTTCACGAGCAACTATTTATCATATTTACATTAGTATATTTCTTTATGATTTATTAAACATTAATAATTTTCTTACATTTAATTATTAATAAATAGTTCGTATATTTTTTATATCGTATGAAATGTAAGTGAATAATTAATACATAACCATAAATGATATATTACATTTACCTGGAACACTTAATAAAACACTTAGGTTATTATCTGAAATAATAATAATTTGCTTTCAAAAACACAGAAATCAGAACCATAAAAATTTATGCAGAACATCCCCGGTATTTTGAATTTGACTTAGCGAAGAACGTTAATTATTCACGTCCAAGTTATCTTTTGCTTTTTTGTAAAAGAGAAAATTGAAATGGTTTGAAGATATCGTATTCAAAAGGTTATTTTAGCAGGGATTAAATCGTCGGAAATAAAAAGGGATAAAGAGCAAATAATTGAATATGATACCAGGCTTTAGTATGAATTTTGCAGATTATACACTTTGTATATACTGAAGCAAAATGTACATCAATTATAAACAGCAACTCTTTTGAATCTGCAGATTTACGAGATTTTTCAAATCAGTGATTTTAATTAAAATGTAGTTTACTTTACGTGGATTATAATAATATTAAGTAATAAATTTTATACTCGATTTTCTAAGAATTCATTCAATTCAAGTAATTAATTATATATAATTAATTTCTTTCTATTGCTAAATCTTTATTATGTTTAAATAAACTTTAACTAGTGGTGTGTATGGCATCGCAAACTGCTGGAACTTCCCGTACCGTAACGAAATGTTCGAGGAATATTGAATGTTTTCAAATAGATTATTATAAACATATAAATACTGTAACATTGTCTGATATTTATAACAATTATATAAAATTTTAAAATATATTTTTGTTTTGTTTTGTTTTTCTTACTCGCAGAACTTTGAGTCTCGCTAGGCCTTATAGTGCATTAAAAAAGCCTACACATTTACCATTACTTTAAAACCGTATTTAGAAACAAGATTTGAAATTTTACACCAAGCAAAACATTTTGCAACAATACAAGATTCCTACAGCTTTGTATTAAAGAAACATAATCAAAATTTCAACTTAACATTTTGTAAATTTAAATGAAAATGATGTTATATGCATGTGTGATATCATATAAAAGCTTACAAATAACAACATATCGTATTTTACATTGTCAATATTTTGCTGATGCGAATAATATTAATTAAGTTCTGTACAAGCCTAAAATTCTAGGAATTACTCTTGCATCAAGAAGCAATACATTCACTTTTACAATAGTAAATTAATGAAAGTACATAAAATTACTATGCATATACACGCTTTTCGCAGAACAGGAGAAATGCTTATTCATACAAAATGTGTTTGTATACATGGCTTTAAAATTACTTAGAAGCGTGTGATGAACAAACTTTCATACCAATTCTAAATATTCATGATGGTTTCCATATAATGTTATAATATAATATTTGCACATTCATATTACATTTGATTGCACACACATCTTCTATCCAAGATTATCCTATGCATTACGAGATATTAACATTGGCCTTCGCTCATTATTTGCATATTCATTTACTGCAAAGTTGCTTAATGATTATAAACTTGCATTATTTATTCAGCAAAATGTTATTTATTCAGAGCAGTGTTATAAGGGTAATGCAATATATTCAGGTCAATTGTTTGCCAAAGCGAAGCGCTGGGTGGTTGGATAAATAGTTAAATCTGAATATTTTAGTGAGCTGATGCACCAAATTGCAATATTTGGCTCCGCGTTATAAATTCATAAATTATCAGTTAGCTGTGTGAAAAATGTGTAATTTAATTAAATTATCAATATAAAAATTTATTCTATTATCTTAGTTATAGGCATTGAATTACATTTTCATACACAAAATATTTAATAAAATTAATGGCAAAATTAATCATGAATATAGTAATATTGACGCCTCAGGCAAGATCTAAAAAAGTTGTACTTTTTATTGAAATTCTATCCCAATGTACCCTACATATTTTCTGCTTTGCAAGTTTTAATTTGTACTAAAGTTAGGTTGATAAATTACATGTTAATTCAATTAATACATGATTTACAAATTTTTCAATTTGAATGAATAATAAAACTTTTCTAGCGTTCTAGATCCTGCCTCCATAATGTAATGCCTAAATGCGGTTTTAGTCGGTATTATACCCAGAATTGCGCCCGACATACCCAGACAAAAGATGCAGTTTGGTATGCCTAAAATTATTTTCTTCGCTACAAGCATTGCATATAGACAAAATCTACGTGACTACCTCGATCTGCGTGTAATAAATAATCACCTTTACACGATAAACAAACTGTCGATTTTTGCTTCAAGATTTATCACTTTGAATTAAAATATTGAGAATTTTAATTATTTATTGTAAATTTTAGTTTTATAAAATTTTTAATTTTTAAAAACATTTTTATTAATAATTATTAAAAAAAATCTAAAAATATGTTGTTAACAGTTCGGTTTTCTGTAAAGCAATGTCACTCCTGTGAACAACACAAAAGCAAAAGGCTCTCGAAGCAAAAAGGTTAATTTTCTTTAATTGCAGGAATGCATTTTTAGAGTGCACAGTTATTAAATATATAATTTTTCATTAAACATTGTTTACTAGTAAATATAATTATTTGAATAGATCTTAAGATTACCCTATACACGACGTAAAATACGACAACCAGGAAGCCAACAGATCCAATGACTTGACTTTGACTTAACTTTAATTTTAAATCAATTTTACGAAGTAATATCTGCATTATTCCAGCAATGATTCATTTTTTGTAAAATTGGTTTTTCAACTTAATTTTCTTTTTTATTTACGATCTCTTATTGTTTATGGTATAAACTTTATACCTTTTCCAGAATAAAATTTCAGTTGGTTCTTTTTACTCAACCCAGTTGCAAGATTTCATAGAGTTTGAAAAAAATGTTGAATCTAACTTAAAATGAACAATACATTCTATAAAACAATTAAATAATTTAAATTACCTGAGGGTCATGTAAACTGAATAACAGTGTCCATGGCAAAAAAACTAACATCGAAAGAAAATACTTTTGTTATGGATTTTCAAACATTGCCGTCTATCTTCCGATATCGACGTCGTGAGAATTAGGGTGATGGTTGGTTTGACTTCTTTTTCCCTCTACTTTCAAATATTGTTGTTGAAAAATTCTTAATCTTACTCGTTTTTGAGATATCAATGTCGGACCATCTCACCCGCGGGCTTTATTTTCATTTCAGTGAAATATTTGTTGCGGTAGAAATACACTACTGCTGTTTTTGGTTCACGAATCATAATATGCTTTGATAGATCAATGTCAATCTTTATATCATGAAAACACTATCAATAACCTACAGTCAATCGAAATCAATTTAAAACCCGTAAAGCACCAGATTGAGGTTTACTGGACCACAATTTACCTTGCTGTCTGGCAAGTCTGGTAGGAGGCAACATCGTAGTGTCCTATATAATTGTTTGCCCTGCTCTAATAGAATATCGTGTCGCACTGAACCAGCGTTCAAGATATATTGCCATGAGAGGTACAGAATAAGCGCCCATTGTGCGGATATGGTTACGCCGAATCGTCCATAGTTATCATTAGCAATGTATATATATATATATATATATATATATATATATATATATATATTATATTGGTATATCAGATTAGGCAATGAACACCTCGACTAAGGATGAAATTGATTATATATTCGGGTTATTTAGTTAATAATTCAACTTTATGGTATTATGGGATCAATATATATATATATATATATATATATATATATATATATATATATATATTGTTGTGCACCCTGGCTGCCAACAAGTTATGTTGAGGCCGTCACCAACAATTATGTTGCGTACCAACGATGTCAACAATTAAAATTAGGTTCTTCTGCTGCTATCATAAACTTTACCACTGTGGAATATTTAATCAAACATCTGAAGACTTTTATTAATATTTATTTAATTCATTACTTGGTTACACTTAATACACAATTGATATTTTAAGATAAGAGTGATGTGAACTATTTGGCAACTGAACTGAGAATGAACACATATTCTCCTGTCTTCCGACTTTTTATAATCTCCGATGGTGACGTAATCATTCTTCCAGAAAAATACGTTAAAATGATTCATATTGGCTTATTCGTCATCACAGAAACCCGTTACGAATGAGTCAGCTATTTACTTCGACGCATTTGCGGTTACAGATTTGTACACGTGCATGTTTACAATGTTGCTTATCTCTAATACTTTGTTGCAAGTCCATGAATCATTTTAACTGCGTAATTCATATTGACTGTTACATCGATTTACAATATTATTTATAACTATTGTAAAGGGTGAATACCACAACATATATATATATATATATATATATATATATACATAATTCTTGCGTCGTGATGTTTGTGATCTCCCTTAAACGACATAAGCGATTTTTACGAAATTTTTGCAATCGCGAATCTGACTTTTCATATCCCTAATTATTAAGAATTGGTCGTCCTTAAGATTTAAGAAAAATCTAGTTGTGTATGGCTTCGTGATTTAAGAAAAATTGCTGGAACTTCTCGTACCGTAACGAAATACTCGAACAATATTAAATGTTTGTATATAGATTATTATAAATACAATGTCTAATATTTATTTAGGTTTATACAAACGGAATTACATTTTTTGAGAAAATAAAAATTTAGAAAAAATTTTAATATTTTTTTCTCCAAAAGCAATTATTTTGTGAAAACAAACAGAAAGTTTTTTGAATCATTCAAATCGGATGCTTAGTTCTCTCAAAAACTGCCATTTTTGCACATTTCGTTCGGTATCTCCGAAACGACTAGACCTGTCTTTGCAAAATACAATCACAACTTTTCCCCGTCATTACGAATCGAATGTTTTTGAGATCATTCAAATCGAATGCTCCGTTCGAAAAATCGATTTTTATTTTCTGTACTCTTTGCTTCGTATCTACAAAACGGCTTGATCTGCCGTTGCCAAAAACTAATCAGCACATCCCCCTATTAATAGGAATTGAATGTTTTTTGAACCATTCAAATCGGTTCTGTGCCCGGAAAAACGTAGACAAAAAATTGTATCCATACATGCATACAAACACACATCTATTTTTTCTGAAATATGTCAAAATGTTCAGAAACCTTCAAAACGTGAAGAAATGTGTGAAGAATTTCGATTTTTGGACGATTATAATAATTTACTCTACGGGAAGTTGAAAAAAAGACCACGTTTTAAATTTTATTTTTTTATAATTCGTAACTAATTGCTCTCTTGAATTTTCATCCTTCTACCACAAACCTCTATTTCGTAATAGTCATTTTACTAATCAAATAATTTTTCATTCTGCGTTGTTTTTGACTTAAATTTAGTTCCGATTTTTGGAGTTAATGAAAAACCTTAGATTTTGCCTAAAAAACAATCTATTTTTTTCAAGAATTATCCAACCTTAATACCTTTTTTAAATTTAGGGTTCAATTTTCTATATTTTAATATTTTCAATGCGATATTGAAACTTAAAATTTCCCAATTTCATAATAGTCATTTTAGTAGTCCAATCATTTTTCATATAACTCGATAACTGCTCAATTATGGTCTTTCTATGGCAGATTTTTATTTAATTTTATTCAAAAAGTTTTTGAGCTTATAGAAAACATTAAATTTATCCGCTCCATCTGCTAAAAAACTAAGATTTAAATTTAGAAATTATGCTAATCTTCAATTTACAGATTCACATTTAGACACTTTACGGTTACAATTGTACTATGTAAAACTGTTTTTTTCCAGAGTGTATTAAACTAAAATAGTGCAATTAGAAATTAAAATTGTTTACTTTTGAGTTTCACTGCCAGTTACTTAGCATTCGATATTTTTATTTGACTAATACTTTTAACTTTTATGATGAAGTATTTTAAGATTTTAAACAATGTAATTTTTTTGATTTTGTGCAGTTACACTGAATGTTTAGTTAACAAATATTTATCTTATAGAGATATGTCTGTAAATCTAAACCAGTATAGAATTTTTATATCGCCGAATGTTCACGCTGGTCGTTCCAGACTTCAAGCGACTATTAACTAGGCCGACAAACAGCTAACCTCACTTTTCTGAATATACTAAATTTTTTATTCTTCGGAATAGCTTTTGAATTATATACAATACAATACTACTCCGAAAGGTTCTAAATAAATTTAAAATTACTTAATACTTTAACAAGTAATATGGGCAGTAGTCAACACGCACGCACATATCGCTTTAATGAAATAATAATATATTCTTATAATATAATTGCTGATAACTGAATGTAGTGTAAGTATATGTATACACGTCATATATATATACTTTATTACTACGTCATATATATGATTATTATTATTAGTTATAAAACCATATTACCCATAATCATATACATAAAGTTGTTTGTGTGCGATAGGTGCGAATATGTGGAGATGATAAATGTGCACCATCGTTTTCTCACTGTTTATGTAACAACGCATTTAATTTGATACCACTACCATACATTCATTGCCACATGATCAATGTTATGTGTTACATATTCATTATCGATTCAACATTGGAGCACCTGAAGCTTACACATGTTCCAGTAGCCAATAATCATTGATTTACGTGATTCAGATCTGTGTCAAAATATAATATAATATTGTGGGACCAGCAGGATTACATACAGTTGAATTATTAATCCCGCCGGACCGCGGCCGCCTTTCATCAACGACCTGCTTCAATGTGAAAATAGCCGATGGGTTTCTGTGAATCTATTGCATTGCAAATTTATTTTGGGATTTTGCGTAGACATATACATATAGTATTTCGTTACCTAGGCAATTAAATAATTCTGTGCAAATTCCAATCATATAATATAAATAAAAAATGATCAAAAACAATCAATCAAAAGCTTTTGTGATTAAGTGCAAACAAATATTATGTATATTTTGAATGTAAATAACATACATTTCATGAATTGATTGCCCGCAGGTTTATTTGATATCATGAAAAACCAGTAAAATCTATCTAGCTATTTATAAACGTTTGGTTCTGCAGAGGTCAATAAAAAAATATTACATGTGGGAATAAATAGTAAAACATATGAATAAAATAATCTTTAAATTTTGAAAATCAAACTATACCGCAATAAGAGTTTTATTAAAATTTATTTAAGCTTTTCGCTACGGGAGTGATTTCCGCAGGCAGTAGCGTTATTCGTGAACTGATCATCGATGAAAATGTATTCAAAAACTAAAAATAACAATAAATATTTAAAATTCTCAATACTTTAACGCATATTTCATAAATCTTAACACCTGCACAAACTGTTGATCGATATTGTCTATATACGACGATCATAGCGAAAATGGTAAAGAAATGTTTCAAATATAACAAATAAAATAAATCTTAACCCTTCTATGCATGGTGATGAAAATTTCAATCATAATATTTAGTCAACAAAAAAGTACTGAAATCCCTGTACTGTAAATTTGTTGTTGCTGGCAACATTTAAAGCGTACAACTAGGGCTTGCAATACCGGGATTTCGTGATCCCGAATACCGGGATCCCGGACGATTTTTGTCCGGTATTCAATACCGGTATTGATACAATAATACCGATATTTCGGGATTACCAAAATTTTGTTAAAACAGCACACATACAGAAGTTTTACACTGTGTTTGTGTATTGCCGACTCGGCTCAGCCCAGTATGACACATCTTGTCGACTTCGGCAAGATAAAGCGAAATGTTTATATATTATATACGACATAATGAATGGAACCCATTTATACAAATTATTAGTCGTCCACGTGCATTGTCCTTATATCTAATTCGTTATCAATGATTTTTAAACAAAATATACAATCGACACGTTATAATTCTCTATATTGTATAAATTCCTATCAATCATTCGTATTTATTCATTATTTCTTTAAAACGAAAATTTACAAGTCAAATCATCGAGTGATAAATAGTATGATAATCAATGATAATATTAGTCTCGTTGCAGATTCTTAGAAATCGTTCATATAAAATTATTTTATTGTATTCATTTAGTAAATACAATAATTTTCTATAAGTCTTTGTGAAGTGTTGATATCTAAATATGATTTGTTTATAAACTAAATACACTATACTAAGTACTAATTCATATCGAATAATTGTAGACAATTGTAGAATGAGGAAAGGCTTTTTTCGGCTTGTTATATTTGTACTAAAATTCGGTCCTCGCTTGAAGATGAAATAATTGATTGTTTATAATTTTTAAAAACATATTTTTATAAACAAAATATAAGTTATTAAATATATAATTCTTTACGAGCCTATTATACGTAAAATGTAACATAGAAGTTAATATATAATTGTTTACTTGCAAGTTTTTTTGTATATATCTACTTTTATTCTCTATATGATAAAAATAATTAATATGTACTCATTTATGTCACTTTAAAACAATAATAATGTTAATATGTTAATATAACAACTGCAGTAACTAAAAATATGACCAGTAAATTTTTCATTAATAATGCCGGTATTAATACCGGGATCCCGGTATTACAGATTTCAAATATCAAATACCGGTATTCAGATTTTAGTACGGTTTCGAAAGCCCTACGTACAACAAAATGCAATTTAAAAAAAAATAGCAAACGTCACTGTTAATTACCAGGACTAGAACTTGTAATTTTGCTGTTTGTAGTGACTGGAAAAAAGGAGCGAGTTCTTAGTTTGTTATAAGGAAGTAAACGAAGATATAAAATACAGTAAAAGTGAAAAAGAGTGAGAAAAGGGTTTGTTTTCATGTTTTTGTTATTTTATGTACAATTTATATCAAAACAATGTGAATAAAGTTCTCAAAACTATGTGATTTACATCACTATGCAGTAGTTCCACTTGTAACGTATGACCAAGATTTTTTTGCAAATGTTTTTTTTGTGTTGTTTTTTGAAGAAACAGATTATGATTTGTATAAGTTCTTCGGTATATTATTCTACATGTCAGTAATCAAAATTCCTAGCACAAGATCATACTAGTCGCCAAAGTTTGAACAATAAACATATGGGAGAAGTAGATCTCATGGATAGCTTTTTGGGCAGAAATCATATAACAAAGAGCTCTAAAAATTGGTATTTGCATACTTTTTTATCTATTTGATCGAGCTATTATAAACTCTTGGAATGTTCATAAAAAATGCTCAAGAAAGAGATAAACGTAAAATGAGTCTGCTTACAATGGGCAAGATATGTGGCAATGCATGATGATGTATATTGCATATGCAATGCATATTGCTTTATACATAATACATACTTCTATTTACATAATGATTTTTTCAAATATTTTTCCTTTAATCTAGACTCTAGAGCATAGGTGGGGAACCTGCGGCCTCCGGGAGGTTTTTGTGCGGCCCCTTGCCGTCTTGTACAAAATAGCAGAGTTACTTTCAAACAACTATTGTACAAAAATTCCACCAAAAACAGTCATATTGTAACATGACATCAGATTACTAGCCTTAAACACAGACTCTTAGGCGGATACAAAATAGTGATGTAATATATTATATTAATATTATTTAATATAAGCAATATTTTCGATTTCGCAAGACATCGCCTATTATATGATTCAAAAAGTATTATAAAAAAAATTAACAGTGCAAAAGAATCGTTAGCCACCCGGGTTGAAGATTTTTATGCGTATCCGTAGTAAACTGATAAAAAATTATACTTCTCGCAACTTTGGCTTTGGCGGAGATCGGAGCATCCACATTTTACCTAGATATATTGGCAATTTTATGGTATTTATGATTTTTAGTTATAAAATGACACAGAACTATACCCTTTTTCATAAAATACAAAATTTTTTAAAAATTTCTGTAGGCAAAATATGTGTCCGTATATATATATATGCACATAATATATAGAATTTATTTATATTTAAATCTTGAAATATAAATATAGAGTAAGGTATTTGAAATTAGAACAACTCAAAAGCAAAATATAAAGTAACAATACATTTTGTGCATAATAAACACATATTTTAATTAAAATATTTCTTTCGCGCTCATTATTGTGAGTTTAATACATTATCAAACTAGTTGGGTGTATGGCATCGTGCCTTAAGGCAAATTGCTGAAACTTCCCGTACCAAAACGAAATGTTCGAGGAATACTGAATGCTTTGAAACAGATCATTATTAATATTGTAACATTGTCTAATATTTATAAGAATTATATAAACTGAATTGCAAAGTTAAAATTAATTGCTCAAAGTATATTAGAACTTTAGTCAGAATTAAAAATAAAATCTGAATTATTTTCGATATACAAAAAAAAATTTTTTTTGAAAAAAAAAGTTTAAACAATTTTTTTTTCCAAAATCAATTATTTTATTAAGACAAGCAGAAAGATCTTTGAATCATTTAAATGGGACGCTTAGTTCTCTCAAAAACTGCCATGGCTGGGCCTGCCTTTGCCAAAATCTGATAAACACTTCTCGCAATCATCACTAATTGAATGTTTTTTAGAACATTCAAATCGGATGCTCCGTTCTCTCAAAAACTCGATTTCTATTTTCTTCACGCTTTGCTCATTATCTCCGTAACTGCTGGTCCTGCCTTTGCCGAAAACTAAATAGCTCATCAATAGGAATCGAATGTTTTTTGAACCATTCAAATCGGTTGATCCGTGCGCCCGAAAACGTGTCTGGAAATTTGTATCCATACATACATACACACACACATACACACACACACGTCCATTTTTTCTGAGTTATGCCAAAATGTTCAGAAACCTTCAAAACGTCGATAAATGTAAAAATTATCATTTTCGATTTTCGGCCCATTACAATAACTTACCCTCATGGGTAAACATTATTATTCTCTAAATGGATTAGGTACATCATTTATTAATAATATTTTTTAAATTATATTCTTAAATGTCTGTCAATAGTGCGTTTATTGCATTAATCCTATTTTTTGTTATAACAACTATTGTCCTTATTGACAACAGGAATATTCATACTGAAAGTTCACAAATAAATTTAATCTAGCTTTTCCAAAGCCCGAAATTCCCTAAATTAACCGTTAACACTTTAGTTTGCAAAATAAAAATCTATCAGTGAATTCAATGGTATAAAAAAAATATATAATTTCTTATTTCAAATAATTATGTAACAATAAGAATATGAATATCAAATTCAAATCAAAAGATTTTAATATCATTTTTACGTAAAAAATGAATGTTTAAATGAAATTAAAACTAACTAAAATATTTATAATTTATTTAAAATTTAATTCATAAAATTTTTAAAATTCTGAAGTATTTTATTTACTTTTTTCTATATAATGAAATAAATTGTTAGAACTATAAAAAAAACTATAATAATTTCACAAAAGTCACGTTTTTAGGTCAATGCGGCCTCTTTTATTGCTGCCTAATTTAAGTGTGGCCTCTAACGGCAAAAAGGTTCCCCACCTCTGCTCTAGAGCATTAATTACATCACCCTGATTTATTTTATAAAAATAGAAAAAATCATGCAAAGAAGGGATAAATATTGTGGTTTAGTTTAAATAGCGGACAACAACTAATTCCATTATTGGTCACGTAAAATAACTTAAAACATATCTGAAAAAACTATCGAATCACTACCAATTGTCTGTCGAATGAATGGCTATTGAATTTTTGAAAATGTCTCTTTATTTTTAAAAAAGGAGGCAACAAAAATTCGAGGAATATTGTTGAAAATAACACGCGTATCATGGAAATGTTTTTTTCTCGGCACGTGTTCAGTTTTACTTTTTGACCAGAATGCAAAATATATTTCGATTAATCTTAAGTTAATTATAGGGTAAAGCGGTGCTTAAAAGATCACCGGTTAAAAGGGACCACTAGCAATATCTCAAAAACAAGAAGAGTTATCATTTTTTTAACAACAATATTTGAAAGTAGGGGAAAAAAATCAGAAATCGCCTTGAACCAATTCAAGAATCTTCGTTATTACGAGATAACGGCCATGTTAAAAAAGCCATAATAAAATTATTTTCTTTCTTTATTAGTTAGGATTTAAATACTGTTGTGTAGTTTATAAAACTTTAAAGTATATATTATTTATTTGTTTTATAAGATGTATTGTTAAATTTCAATGGGCAGAGTAATAAGAACCAACTAGATCTTTACAATAAAAAATAGTAAAAATAAACAAGTAAAAAAAATAAACATTTAAATTTAATTAAAAAAGCAATTTTACAAAAATTGTATTATAATTTCTGACGAAATACCAGATCAAGATTATATACAGTGCCCGTAAAATTTATATTTTGCATTGGTTGGATATTGAAACTATTATATTATAAAATCCATTTAAAATTAAAAAATTTTTCATCTGCTTGCCACTTGGCTGTCCCATTTTACCTCGCCATATTATATATTTGAAAAATAAAAAAACAGATATCTACAACGATGAAATAGCTAGGAGTTTTACTAGACTTAGACAGATAGTTGTTTGTTTAACCCTCGGATATTTATTTACCTTCGAACGGTCGGAGTAGTCTGGCTGGACCACCATTCATTTTACATGCATTTATATGAGATAAAAATGAGTTTTTAGTGTTTTATATATTAACGATTATTAGTAGTAAATATTTTTAGTTTTGATTTTTTCTTTTTCTTACCGTGTTTTGCATGTGTTGAGCTTGCCTGTAGTGAAAAAATTAAAAAAAATCATGGAATATAAAAAATAATCGTTGCTTTTTTGTTAATTTTTTTGTTTTATATCAATGAAAAAAAAATTATTCTTCTTCGGCGCCTTGGAAATGAATGTGATGAATTTCTAATGAAAACAAAATAAGGTGCGTCGCCTTTGAAATGAGCTGTAAAACTCAAAGTGAAAATAAAATTTCAATTGAACTGCATACTTACAAAAAAAGGTTTTTCAAAAAAAAGTAATTTTTCGTCCAATTTATAGTTTCTCAAAAATCTTTTCGAAGTAAATTTTTTTCAAAAATGTTAATCGTTTTTAAAAAAATAATAATTTTTGGTACGGAAAGTTCCAGCAATTTGCCTTAAGGCACGATGCCTTAATTGCCTTAAGACAGAATTCCACTTACAGCTAGTTTATTTTAGCTTATTCCATTGAAATATACGGCGAATAATTTAAAGATAAACACGCTGTTTGTGCAATATTGTTTGTATTTTTACTTGTATATTGCATGTTGTTGTGCCTTTTCTAAAGTCCTCTAATCAAACAAAAATAAAAGTTTTATTTCATTTCTCAGCGTAATACACTTTGCTTTACATTTCAATTCTCTTTTGTGCATTAACAATACATAATATGCCAACCGCAATTATTCTGTTTAAGCATTCGCAGCCATCCCTTCAGCTTCGTTGAAATTACATTCAAAAAACAGGCCCGAGGGCACAATAAAAAAATATTAAAAAATCTCCATTAAAGTGCGGCCGCCTATATACGTAGCTCGTCAGTCGGATACCCGGCCAGCGTTGGTTTAGGCAAAGCTTTTATGGTGGCGAACCGCACCGCTACGGAATAGAGCTTTCGCGCTAAAACCGGCGAGAAGGTTTAAGTAAAGAAGGTACTAAACCGTAAATACGACATGAATTGGGTAACAAAAAGTAAATTGTTAAAGTAAACAGATGAAATCAGCGAGATCTCTTAATATTTCATAAGCAACAGGATATTCATAGACAAAACATGTTTATGAGTATGAGTATGACTACTGCATCGTATTATATAAGTTATCAATTCTAATTGAAAAGCATAACCAATAATTAGGCATATTTAAATTTTAAATTTTTTTGTTTAAAAAAGTAGAAGTTAATATTATCCGAGTACATAGAGTAGAGTCAGGTTTAAAAGTCCGCGAGTAAAAAGATCCACCATTATGTCAAAAACAATCAACGTTAAAAGTAAAATCTTTCAACAATACTATTTTAAAGTAGAAGACAAAAGATGTGTGAAGATCCATCATCTTATTTTTTACGACTTCGATATCAGAATCTAAATGGCTATGTATAAATATTCATAACAAAAGTATTTCATTCCGGCATTAGTTTTTTTTTTGTTTTTACCAAGTCAATTTATATCTACATTTTTTTTAATTTAGGGGAGAAGGCAACTGTGCACTCTTCCTAGCATTCAACAAATCATTTGCCGTCAGCTTCTTTTTTGTAATATTACTCATAATAAAACTTACTTAATGTCTCTTGGACAAGTGTAAATTATATCCACAAATTTTTTTTTGGTTTTGAACTCTTTTATTTAGTTTATGATACCTGAATATAATTTTTAGGCAAACGATATTTAACGACGATAATGAATATGAGATGTATTCTGCCGATGAATATTTCTGACGAAATACCAGATCAAGGTTATAAACAGTGGAATGTTGCAAAAAATGCTCATAAATGTTTAGAAGGCATTGAAACATAAACATATATAAATATTTCATATTTCAAATAATTGGTATGCATATAAAGTATCTATAATAATTATTAAGTAAAATAATAAAAGTAAATAATTGATAAGTTTTATAAAAGATGCGAAAATTAGAGATGAGAAATTCAAATGTGCTATATTAGATCGTATAATCTATCTTACTAATTAGTAAATCATATCTTATGGTCAATAAAAAACTTTTCTTACACCTGGCTAAAGATTACTTCATATAAATATGATAAAAAAAGCTTAAATATAGTTATATCAATGTAAATTTTTTTCTTCACAATCAGTAGAAATAATATTGATTATAGAACAACAATAAAATGTTATACATCTATTATACGATGAACATGTGTTATAACTGTAAATAGTAAGTTAATTAATTATTTAATTAAACTCTGCTTCAATGTTTCTAATTGAAAGTAAATTATTCGGTCTTTCCAATTACCTTGTGTTGTGCGCAATCTCAAGCGTACAACTTGTGAAAATATAGGGAGTACTGTTTACATCGTACTCAGGCCAGCAGATGTGCGAAGCCATAAAAATGTAAGGCGAAAGAAAAACAAAATGTAATAAAATGATAACATTGTTATGCTACGGAAATGTAAATTGTCTGCAAAACAGATTGTGATATATTCAGGGCTAAATAAAAGTTTCTGGTTTGCCGGTCCTTAACTATTTAAATACAAGAGTCAAATATATCATAGTAAATTCTACAAATATTAAATAGTGTATGGCGCGGCACAAAGGTCCAATTCGAATTTGAGCAATTCTATTGTACTAACCCAACCCATTATATCACAAACAATAACACATATCAAGCTTTTATAGAGGTTATATATAAACATCTGTTAAATTTAACTCAAAATTAGCAACACATCTTATAAAACAATTAAATACTGTACATTTGAGAATTATATTAAAGCCTTGTAAACTAAAACATGGCTCACAACCAAAAAAACTAATAACAAAAAAAATACTTCTGTTATGGATTTTCAAACCCATGATTAGCTCCCGATAACAACGTCGTAACAATCCAAGCGATGGCTGGATATGACCTTTTCCCTCTACTTTCAAAAATTGCAGTTCAACATTTTTTAAGTTTACTTGTTTTTGAGATATTGGTGGTGGACCTTTTAACCAGCGTATCTTTAAACCTTTCTCTTTGCAATTATAATTAAATATTAAAAAATAAAGTTATTAAATGCGTATATTTGGACAATAGCACCAGTGGTAAAGTTATATCGAGGAAATTAAACGTGAAAATGGGTGTCCCACAAGGATCAATTCTTGGACCGCTCCTTTTTCTTCTTTACATTAACGACCTACCTAATTGCTCAAATCTTTGTGACTTTATTTTGATCGCTGATGACACTTGTCTAACCATCAAAGCTAGAACATACGATGACCTCGTAACGAAATTGAACAGTGTCATGGATTCCGTTTCGAAATGGTTCAATATAAATAATCTTCTTTTAAACAACGACAAAACCCAAATTATTTCTTTCTGTACAGCAACGCGCGTAGCGAATGAAATTTCCTCATTTACAATTAATAACTATTCATTTGACTCCTCTTCAGTATCTAAATTTCTTGGAGTTTATATCAATAAGAATCTTAACTGGTCTGAACACGTTTCCAACCATTTATGCTTCAAATTAACGCGTACATGCTTTATCCTGCGAACCCTTAAATCAAAAATTGGAATATCCAGTTTACTTTCTATTTATTACGCAAATTTCTATTCACACATTGCTTACGGTATCCAATTTTGGGGTTTCTCTAATGAACTAATTAAAGTTTTTAAACTTCAAAAGAGAGCAATTCGAATAATTTTTTCACTATCCTCCAAGACATCATGCCGTAATATCTTCAATGAACAAAAAATTTTAACAGTACCGAGTATATTTGTTCTAGTCACACTTAATTTCATAAAAAATAATCCAGACTCTTTTAATTTGTCTTCGATGTCAAATACCAAGCACAATACGAGACATAAAATAATTAAAGGTAGGACCTATAAACTACACAGTTCCTTTAATACTATCTGCGGTATGGGTATACAATTTATGAATAAACTGCCGTTACGTGTTCGTACCCTTGATAACAAGAAACTTCATAAAGTACTAAGTAATGCGTTAAAGGATTTAACTTTTTATAGCCCTCTGGAGTTTTTAAATTTCGATTTTTCAAATTACTTTCCCGAAAATCTCAATTAATCATTAACGCGACTTTTCCCGCTCGAAGAAATTTCTCTATTACAGGCAGCAGCAAGATCGATGGATCGACGATGGAAAAAATCCCTCCGAATCTACGGGCTCAAACCAACTGATGTCACTTACCAGCCATGTCTATGTGTACTATGCTCGTGACAACATAATTCGTTCGTTAAACTAAATACTTCTAAATTACTATTATTATTATTATTTCTTTCTTTGTTTGTTTTTTCTTTTTTTTTTGTTTTATATAACTGTTATTGTTATATTGTTACAATTCTTAATAATTAGTTAATTAAACACTTACAATTTAAAAAACAAAAAAATTTGAGAAACATTTTTTTTTTTTTTTTTTTTTTTTTTTCTTAATTATTATTTTCATAAGACTGGTATTGTTAAAATACCTAATAATTTGTTAACTAAAAACTTATAATTCAAAACACTTTAAAATTGTGAAACAAAATTTTAATTTTTTATTTTGACTGTTATTGTTAAAATACTTAATAATTAGTTAACCAAAACTTATATTTAAAAACACTTAAAAATTGTGGAACAAAATATTTCCTTCATCAAAATACCTAAAAATTTGTAAAATAAAAAAAAATTGTAAAAATATTTGACAATAACAATAAAAATGATAATGATAATATTAATAATAATAATAATTACAATAATATAAGATACTTAAATTTGTTAAAATATCATAAAATAACCTAAAATTTGTTAATATTGTAAAAGTATGTATTGTAAAGCTTATTAAAATTACTTATTAAATTTTTAAAAACACTTGTAACAAACAAACTAGTTATATTTAAAGAAAATATATATATATATATATAATTAAGTAAATATAAATAAGTTTATAGTAAATAAATTAAGTAATAAAATAGCTAATAATTAATTAAATTATATTAAACCTATAAAATATTGACTTAAGCCTTATTATAATATTAAATATTATACCGACGGCTTGTAAAATTAATAAATGAATAAATAAAAATAAATAAATATAGCACTGATGATAATCCCTTTTAGAAACATTTAAAAATAATAGCGATAATAATTTGCGACGCTATAAGGAATTACGAATATCAAAATAAAGTTAAATTATATATCACTTCAGCACGTTTATAATACGAATTCCAGAAATTAATTAAATAGTTGTACTTTTGTTCGAGCCAGTAAATGTACATTTATATAGAAAGTGGTTTTAATAATAAATACTTTTGCATTCAAAAACTTTTTCTCGTTGGATCATGAATATAAGTGCATAACATTCATTAAATATAAAGACAATAATTTGATTTAATAATTGAATAATTCAGCATAGAATTCAATCATCACTTAAATCTAGAGAATTATGAATTGCAATAATAAATGTAATTATTTATATTGGTACATCGATCTTCTAATTAATCAAGATTACCTTAAATATTATTAGCCTATAATGTGCAATAAATTAATCAAATTATGAATATACGATCTAACTTATTTTTAGAATTATTAACAGTTGCTAAATTTTTATAAACTATCACTTTTCTTTCATTTTTAATTTAGAAATTTATTACTGGAAATTGATTATTGGTTTGTCATATCTTACAAAAACAATAATTTTTTATAGTGGTCATACATCGTAAATTTGACTGGTTTATAAAATTTTTGTATGTAATTTCGGATCGGACTCCTATATAAAATCAAAACAACTTTTCCAAACTACTTCAATATCTTAAGCTCATATTTGCTTAATAGAAAATTTAGAATCAAAATTAAAGATGTGACTTCGAGCATCAGAAATATAGAATGCGGGGTACCACAGGGCAGTGTGCTAAGCCCTGTACTTTATCTTCTTTTCACAAACGATATGCCCACAGATGATCTTCTAACCATATGCACTTACGCCGATGACATAGCAATTATTTCATGCAATTCCGATATTAGAACAGCAACTTGTCAGTTACAAAATTATTTATCTAGTCTCGAAAAATGGTTTTTAGATTGGAATATCAAAATCAATACAATTATTCATGTATCAATGATTAAAATCAGTCAAAAGCGTTCGGTTTTAACTTAGATGTGAAGAGTTGATTAGTTATATTGAAATGGCGAGGATCGCCGTTCAGAAACATCGAAATATCATCTTATTAGAATGATTCAAAGAACACTTTAATTGTGTTCATGGTATAAAGAACTGATTGGTTTTTATTTGATTCAAGCCTATGGCTGTTGTTGGAAATAAATAAGAAAAATATCTATTTTTTGTCACAGTTAAGAATATTTATAATTCGTGGAACCAAAATTTTATATCCGTTCTAAAATTTACAAATCTCCATTTTATACTCCAAATATACGATTATAACTTTGTTCACAATTATTTCTTAATTAACCATGAATTTCCTTCCTAACCTATTTTTTCGTATCGACGCATTTATTTACAAATTACACTTGAAATTAACACTAAGTAACGATATTCTGAGATAGAGTTTTTGACTATTTTTAGAATGAATATAATAATTAATACAAATATATTTCATCCAAAGTAATTTTTTCTCAAAAATACTACACTTACATTTTTTTAAATGTTCCGGAAGTTCATGGTGATTTCTAGCATATTTATTTAGCCTGATCAAATGATTTACACGTTGGCGTATTTATTAAGTACGCCCAATAAAATGAACAAATTTTCTATCCAGACCTCGGGTCACTGCGGGCTATCACATTTTCTAGCTCTGACCACAGGACTCTATCTGATACCTATCCAGTAGGTTTAGACCTCGAGTTATCGCAGGCACAATAACTAGTTCTGACCACCGGCCTTCCACCGGCCTACCTATGCAGTAGAACAAGACCTCGGGTCACAGCGGGCTAGTCAGCAGTAGTACCATTCGCACCAAACAAAGAGGATAAATAACATATCTACAACTCTCCTACCTTCGGTCTTCACACAATGAAATATAATTTGTTTCCCAGGGATAATAAGGCGATCAAGTCAGCATTGGCATCCGGAGATATAAAAAAACCTTATGTGATGATGTCAAAATTGTTCCAAATTTTTAAAAAATCGAATTTAAAATAGTTTAAAAGCTTCCTAAATCATCAATATTCTTAAACATATTCTTATTAACCAAAAACCACCTTTTCAGTTCACTGAAACAAAATTCAAGTTCTTCAAAATAAAAATCATTCGCAATTTATGATGTCTAATGCAGAAAGTAATACATCACCAGTTGGAAGTTATTTTGGGTTAAGCCAGACACAGCGCTTCGTAATTACAGCCACATAATAATCGGCCCGTGGCCGTCGGCTGATACTCTTCATAAATTTCTCTTTACTCTCTACGTGTACTGACGTCTACGGTCTCTCGGGGAGACGCCAGGTGAAACGTGATATAAGCGAGCAGTATGAGTTTCCGCTCTGTATGTGCGTTGAATTCTGCACACATATATTCATAATAATACGATATTCCTTATTTATAATATTTCAGTCGGTACACATGTGACAATAGTTAATTGAATTTATAAAAATTGATTTTATGCAAAATATAATTATCAAAGTTGATTAATAAGCAATTTATCTTTAAGCAATACGCCGTTAAAAGGCGCTCTATTGCTCAAAGGTGCTTCTTATAGTCAGGCCCACACATGATAAAAAACTCATGATGACCATTCTGTTTCACTTTGTTAAAATAAAGTTAGTACACATTCTTCATTGACCACATATAAAAGATTAAAAGAGATCAAATACTTCCTACAGAATAAGCAGGGACATTTCAAATGAATTTCTTACGTGTTTATAGTTTTGTGTGTTTTTTATCTACTTTTCTTGTTTTGTTCTAAATAGTTTAATGATTTTGAAAGGTTTACAATATAATATGAGGAAAGTTTTCATTCCACAAAACATGTAATTTATATTTTGTTTTCGTTTTGTTATTATTAACTTCCCATAGGGTAGTATGGATCAACTGATTTGAATGATTCTAAAACATTCGATTCCTATAGTGCAGAAAATTCAAGTTTTTGAAAGAACGTAGTATCCGTTTTGAATTGTCTAAAAAACATTCAAATTGAAGGTATTGGAAGAAGAGGTGATTAGTTCTTAGCAAAGGCAGGTCCAGCCATTTTGAAGATACAGAGCTAAATTTCCCAAAAATTGCAGTTTTTGAGAGAACTAAGCCTCCGATTTGAATTATTCAAAGAACTTTCTGCTTGTTTCAAGAAAATAATTGTTTTTGAAAAAAAAATTGTTTCTAATTTTTTTTGTATATTGAAAATAATTCAAATTTTAATTTTAATTCTTTCTAATATACTTTAAACAAATAATTTCAACTTTGCAATTCAGTTTATATAATTCTTATAAATATTAGGCAATGTTACAATATTTATAAAAATCTATTTGAAAACATTTAATATTCCTCGATCATTTCGTTACGGTACGGGAAGTTCCAGCAATTTCCCTTAAGGCATGATGCCATACACCACTAGTTTTTACTATGTTTTAGTGAATAAGTAGATACTATATAATTTCAGTATCGCAGAAAAACAATATTAAATGCAACTTAAGCATAATCGGTTCAAAAAATATTTGCTCAAAAATATTTCAAACTGATGTAAATTAATCACAAAGCTACGAATGCAATTTCTTTTTTATCTTTTTACATAATATTAATTAATATAGTTAACAAATAATTCTTCAAAACAAATTCATACATTCCTATATCGCCCGGGGTAAAAAAATATTTTATGTGGATATACATTTCTAAAAAATGCTTAGATCTCTTCATTGCCCATCCTGTTTAAATTTATACTAAATACTCTATTGGAAGGTTTTAATGTTGAAATTTGTCTATAGGTTAAGAAATATAGTAAGTGATATAGAATAACGTGAACTAAAAATTATATCTTCAACAGGTTTTACAAAGAAACGGTTGAAACGGTAATTCATATCAAGGAAAATTAACTATTGGAATCTATTGAGATTGTATATTGATGATTGCGTTCAAAAAGTTTTGCAACAGCAATTTTGAAAATCAACAAAATATGTCTAAAAGCCTAAATGTATTTCAAATTAAATTTGCATTCTTCAAATTGAGAATGCGCGAAAATAGATAAGGTTTGAATAATTAACTACAGACAAATGCAAGACTGATTTTCAAATAACATGTGTGATAATTGTTAAAAAAGCTGTAGATTTTTTTTTGAAATGGAATAACCGATCTTCAACAAGTCTTCTAATCAATACTCTCGAATGATATCAGGATTATGGATGTTAAAAATACCGTTCGTGTTTTTTTATTTAATAATTTTTTATAAAAACTAATTGCAAATTATTTCGCCACACACCCAAAATATAACACATATGTACAATTTATCCTAATTTTGGGTCAAATGATTCGATCATTTTAAGATGACTCAATTTTAAAATCACAAAACAAATAACATAAAATCTCTTTTGAAATATGGACAAATAGTAAAAATTAAGTAATGTCACAATTTGCTGCAAAATAATTAGCGAGATCACAAATGATTTGTAATCCAATGTGACAAAATATTGATGCATTGCTAATATTATTTTTGTATTACTGTTTTCATTTTATTTTTATTATAACTTTTTTCATTTCATATTCAATTTATTATATTTTTTTGTATTTTTTCTTTTTTCGCACATATCAATTTTGTAAATAAGACATTGAAGTCTTAAGTAAGAAAAATAAAATATAACAAAAAAATTGCTAATATGAATGGTGTTGCATTAACATACCTAAATATATTTAATTTAATGCTAGAGGTCAACATATGACTTATGTTGAATGAATAAAGAATACTTCAAATTCAAAGGATTAATATGCAAAACGAATTATCAAGTTATTGGAAACCGTTGCAATTTATATCTTGACAACTCTAATTATGACTTACATTTATGACTTTATACTATAATGAATGAAATGAATATATTTTCTTTTGAACTTTAACTAGATTTTAAAGATCTTACGGTTTCCACGTGTCTTTTCAGTAATAATATCTTTACTTCAATAGTTCAATCTTCACTTCAATAGTTTATATTATATGTATCACACATAATTAATAATTTAAGCCGTATTTATTTTTTTCTGTACCGTTAAGAATTTTCTTTTAAGTAAAGAGTTATCTTATCCTAAAATGGCCCATTTAATTTTATTATAAAAACAATTTTGTAAACCCTTGTTATTTTATTCATGTTATGAGCAAAACTTTTAATATGTTTGTTCCAAGCTTTATAGAAGTTTCGTTCAAAATTAAATAAAGATAAAATACATAGTAGCAAGTAACATTTTAATTAAAATATAAATTGAATTAAAGTGTATTGAGAATAAAATAATAAATATAATACTATAATATAAAATTTCCGATTATAAATAAAAATAACTTAGTAAATTATCAATTAAATATTTTGATGTATATATATAAAATTCTAGTATAAAATAGAATAATTCAAAAATATATTTTGTATATATAAAATTAAATACATTTAATAACTTTACTCTTATATTAATATTACAGTGTTGACTTATTGGAATATCATTACTTGTAATTTTAGAGTTAGTTATTAACTAGGTTTTAGGAATAAATTGCAAATTAAATAAAATTTATTTACATTTTATACATCATATAATTTATTTTTTGTTTGCCACGGCCACTGATTTAGGTTAGATTAATAATGGAAAGATATAAAAAAATATTACATACACTAAATATTTTTAATCGTAATATTCTTTCATTGATTATGCGATAAATAACTTACCGTAGAGTAAGTTATAGTAATCGTACAAAAATCGAAATTGAAATTTTTTACATTTCTTCACGTTTTGAAATTTTTTTTCTATTTTTTTTTCATTTTTTTTTTAATATCGAAAATAATTCAGATTTTAATTTTAATTCTGGATAAAGTTCTAAAACTCACTTATATACTTTAAGTAAATAATTTTAACCTTGTAATTCAGTTTATATAATTCTCATAAATATTATACACTGTAACAGTATTGAAAAAAATCTATTTGAAAACATTGAATATTCCTCGAACATTTCGTTACGCTGCGGGAAGTTCTAGCAATTTTCCTTTATGCACAATGCTATACACCACTAGTTTTGATTAAATTGGTGATACCTAGTAGTGCAATTTATATAACCATTATGCACATAAAGTGTGCATAAATTTTAATTGAGCTACGCCGTTTCGGTGGTACGGAGAGAAAGGGTGTAAAATGGTCATGTAGTATTGACATCGACCGATTAGAATTATTCAAAATATATTTTGCTTTGTTTTGACGATTATAAGAAATGTTTTTTTCAGAAGTTGGTAAGTTTGAAAAGGTTTCCAAATTCTAAAAAAAATAATTAAATTTCAAAAACAATTATCAAAAAAATCTTTTTTTTTCAAAAATGCCAAATAATTTAGAGCATTTACAAATAAATTGCCCAATTTAATAAACACTTATAAATGCATGACATTTATGTTTTTTATTTTAAAATTTTATAATAATTGTCATTCATTATTGAATAATTTTTGTTGATTAATTATTTTTATCCCTCGAATGTTTAATTATGGTACGGAAAGTACCAGCAATTTGCCTAAAGATACAAACCATTCACCAATAGTTTTTTCTTCATTTCCACATTATTCTTCTCCGATTGAAGCATATAGTAATTGGCTGATCTCCGTGTTCTGAAATTGCAGTAGTTTCTTATCTTGCAACAGCGGGAAAATAAATTGTTCTACGACAAAATGTTATTTTATGAAGCATAGCGTTGCTGCAGATGTGACATACGGTATAACTTTGTCCAATTCATACATATGTTATCAGTTGTTACATATGCGATGTACGAAATATTTCGAAATATTCAAAATATGTATCACTTTAGATGCGAACATGATATTTATTAATATCAAGTTACATTGAACAAGGTATTTTTGGTGTATAACATGTTTCCTATTACCGAAATGTTCTGCAACGAACATGTAAATCTTTATAATCTAGCACAGTTAGACAAAAAAATTTAATATCCAGATCGCGTTAAAATTATATAAATTTAACTAGCTGTAAGTGGCATTTTGCCTTAATGCAAGTTGCATAAATGTTTCGATATGTGTAAATAATAATAGATTTGATCAATAAATATTTCATGTGATTTACCTGTCTAGCAGTCTACTTGTAACCTGTATAAAGTCTACCTGATTCAGTGACTACTTGTCTAAGTTTGAACTTAATTATATACTTGGGTATAGAAATAAATCTTTATTTCACTAATTTTACAATATATTTATAATAGTGTACTGGTCAGTTTGATATATAATAATGATATCAGTATATCAATCCCGCCTCTTATATAGGTAACAATTGATTATACGTTCTTGTGACGACTTTCTTGCGGTCGTCTGCAGTCGTCTGCAGTCGTCTGCAGTCGTCTACAGTCGTCTGCAGTCGTCTGCGGTCGTCTGCAGTCGTATGTTGTTGTATGCGTACGGGATGGATCCCGTAACTACTTGCCTACTTTTGTGCTTGTCTAGCTGTCCGCCAGTTTACCTGTCTACTTATCTACATATTTAATATGTCTATATGCCTACTGAACTGCAAATTCGTAATTGGTTATTCATTTCGCTCCGCCCCTCCCAAAAATTGAATGGTCATTTTTGAACATTTTGAGCGGATAGCATTAATTAGAAGAAAAGTATAATTCAGAAAGAGAATTATATCTGCCTAGATCCATCCCCCAGAAATGGCGG
>NW_020539726.1:2602628-2621855 GCF_003426905.1 Ctenocephalides felis | reverse complement strand
AATTAATCAACAAAAATTATTCAATAATGAATGACAATTATATAAAATTTTAAAATAAAAACATAAATGTCATGCATTTATAAGTGTTTATTATTAATTGGGCAATTTATTTGTAAATGCTCTAAATTATTTGGCATTTTTGAAAAAAAAAGATTTTTTTGATAATTGTTTTTGAAATTTAATTATTTTTTTTAGAATTTGGAAACCTTTTCAAACTTACCAACTTCTGAAAAAAACATTTCTTATAATCGTCAAAACAAAGCAAAATATATTTTGAATAATTCTAATCGGTCGATGTCAATACTACATGACCATTTTACACCCTTTCTCTCCGTACCACCGAAACGGCGTAGCTCAATTAAAATTATGCACACTTTATGTGCATAATGGTTATATAAATTGCACTACTAGGTATCACCAATTTAATCAAAACTAGTGGTGTATAGCATTGTGCATAAAGGAAAATTGCTAGAACTTCCCGCAGCGTAACGAAATGTTCGAGGAATATTCAATGTTTTCAAATAGATTTTTTTCAATACTGTTACAGTGTATAATATTTATGAGAATTATATAAACTGAATTACAAGGTTAAAATTATTTACTTAAAGTATATAAGTGAGTTTTAGAACTTTATCCAGAATTAAAATTAAAATCTGAATTATTTTCGATATAAAAAAAAAATGAAAAAAAAAATAGAAAAAAAATTTCAAAACGTGAAGAAATGTAAAAAATTTCAATTTCGATTTTTGTACGATTACTATAACTTACTCTACGGTAATTTATTTATCGCATAATCAATGAAAGAATATTACGATTAAAAATATTTAGTGTATGTAATATTTTTTTATATCTTTCCATTATTAATCTAACCTAAATCAGTGGCCGTGGCAAACAAAAATAAATTATATGATGTATAAATGTAAATAAATTTTATTTAATTTGCAATTTATTCCTAAAACCTAGTTAATAACTAACTCTAAAATACAAGTAATGATATTCCAATAAGTCAACACTGTAATATTAATATAAGAGTAAAGTTATTAAATGTATTTAATTTTATATATACAAAATATATTTTTGAATTATTCTATTTTATACTAGAATTTTATATATATACATCAAAATATTTAATTGATAATTTACTAAGTTATTTTTATTTATAATCGGAAATTTTATATTATAGTATTATATTTATTTATTTATTCTCAATACACTTTAATTCAATTTATATTTTAATTAAAATGTTACTTGCTACTATGTATTTTATCTTTATTTAATTTTGAACGAAACTTCTATAAAGCTTGGAACAAACATATAAAAGTTTTGCTCATAACATGAATAAAATACAAGGGTTTACAAAATTGTTTTTATAATAAAATTAAATGGGCCATTTTAGGATAAGATAACTCTTTACTTAAAAGAAAATTCTTAACGGTACAGAAAAAAATAAATACGGCTTAAATTATTAATTATGTGTGATACATATAATATAAACTATTGAAGTGAAGATTGAACTATTGAAGTAAAGATATTATTACTGAAAAGACACGTGGAAACCGTAAGATCTTTAAAATCTAGTTAAAGTTCAAAAGAAATATATTCATTTCATTCATTATAGTATAAAGTCATAAATGTAAGTCATAATTAGAGTTGTCAAGATATAAATTGCAACGGTTTCCAATAACTTGATAATTCGTTTTGCATATTAATCCTTTGAATTTGAAGTATTCTTTATTCATTCAACATAAGTCATATGTTGACCTCTAGCATTAAATTAAATATATTTAGGTATGTTAATGCAACACCATTCATATTAGCAATTTTTTTGTTATATTTTATTTTTCTTACTTAAGACTTCAATGTCTTATTTACAAAATTGATATGTGCGAAAAAAGAAAAAATACAAAAAAATATAATAAATTGAATATGAAATGAAAAAAGTTATAATAAAAATAAAATGAAAACAGTAATACAAAAATAATATTAGCAATGCATCAATATTTTGTCACATTGGATTACAAATCATTTGTGATCTCGCTAATTATTTTGCAGCAAATTGTGACATTACTTAATTTTTACTATTTGTCCATATTTCAAAAGAGATTTTATGTTATTTGTTTTGTGATTTTAAAATTGAGTCATCTTAAAATGATCGAATCATTTGACCCAAAATTAGGATAAATTGTACATATGTGTTATATTTTGGGTGTGTGGCGAAATAATTTGCAATTAGTTTTTATAAAAAATTATTAAATAAAAAAACACGAACGGTATTTTTAACATCCATAATCCTGATATCATTCGAGAGTATTGATTAGAAGACTTGTTGAAGATCGGTTATTCCATTTCAAAAAAAATCTACAGCTTTTTTAACAATTATCACACATGTTATTTGAAAATCAGTCTTGCATTTGTCTGTAGTTAATTATTCAAACCTTATCTATTTTCGCGCATTCTCAATTTGAAGAATGCAAATTTAATTTGAAATACATTTAGGCTTTTAGACATATTTTGTTGATTTCAAAATTGCTGTTGCAAAACTTTTGAACGCAATCATCAATATACAATCTCAATAAATTTCAATAGTTAACTTTCCTTGATTTGAATTATCGTTTCAACCGTTTCTTTGCAAAACTGTTGAAGATATAATTTTTGGTTCACGTTATTCTATATCACTTACTATATTTTTTAACCTATAGACAACACTAAAACTTTTCAATAAAGTATTCATAATTCAATATAGTATAATTTTAAACAGGATGGGCAATGAAGAGATCTAAGCATTTTTTTTAGAATTGTATAGCCACATAAAATATTTTTTTACCCCGGGCGATATAGGAATGTATGAATTTGTTTTGAAGAATTATTTGTTAACTATATTAATTAATATTATGTAAAAAGATAAAAAGAAATTGCATTCGTAGCTTTGTGATTAATTTACATCAGTTTGAAATATTTTTGAGCAAATATTTTTTGAACCGATTATGCTTAAGTTGCATTTAATATTGTTTTTCTGCGATACTGAAATTATATAGTATCTACTTATTCACTAAAACATAGTAAAAACTAGTGGTGTATGGCATCATGCCTTAAGGGAAATTGCTGGAACTTCCCGTACCGTAACGAAATGATCGAGGAATATTAAATGTTTTCAAATAGATTTTTATAAATATTGTAACATTGCCTAATATTTATAAGAATTATATAAACTGAATTGCAAAGTTGAAATTATTTGTTTAAAGTATATTAGAAAGAATTAAAATTAAAATTTGAATTATTTTCAATATACAAAAAAAATTAGAAACAATTTTTTTTTCAAAAACAATTATTTTCTTGAAACAAGCAGAAAGTTCTTTGAATAATTCAAATCGGAGGCTTAGTTCTCTCAAAAACTGCAATTTTTGGGAAATTTAGCTCTGTATCTTCAAAATGGCTGGACCTGCCTTTGCTAAGAACTAATCACCTCTTCTTCCAATACCTTCAATTTGAATGTTTTTTAGACAATTCAAAACGGATACTACGTTCTTTCAAAAACTTGAATTTTCTGCACTATAGGAATCGAATGTTTTAGAATCATTCAAATCAGTTGATCCATACTACCCTATGGGAAGTTAATAATAACAAAACGAAAACAAAATATAAATTACATGTTTGTGGAATGAAAACTTTCCTCATATTATATTGTAAACCTTTCAAAATCATTAAACTATTTAGAACAAAACAAGAAAAGTAGATAAAAAACACACAAAACTATAAACACGTAAGAAATTCATTTGAAATGTCCCTGCTTATTCTGTAGGAAGTATTTGATCTCTTTTAATCTTTTATATGTGGTCAATGAAGAATGTGTACTAACTTTATTTTAACAAAGTGAAACAGAATGGTCATCATGAGTTTTTTATCATGTGTGGGCCTGACTATAAGAAGCACCTTTGAGCAATAGAGCGCCTTTTAACGGCGTATTGCTTAAAGATAAATTGCTTATTAATCAACTTTGATAATTATATTTTGCATAAAATCAATTTTTATAAATTCAATTAACTATTGTCACATGTGTACCGACTGAAATATTATAAATAAGGAATATCGTATTATTATGAATATATGTGTGCAGAATTCAACGCACATACAGAGCGGAAACTCATACTGCTCGCTTATATCACGTTTCACCTGGCGTCTCCCCGAGAGACCGTAGACGTCAGAACACGTAGAGAGTAAAGAGAAATTTATGAAGAGTATCAGCGGACGGCCACGGGCCGATTATTATGTGGCTGTAATTACGAAGCGCTGTGTCTGGCTCAACCCAAAATAACATCCAACTGGTGATGTATTACTTTCTGCATTAGACATAATAAATAGTGAATGATTTTTTTTTTTGAAAAACTTGAATTTTGTTTCAGTGAACTGAAAAGGTGGTTTTTGGTTAATAAGAATATGTTTAAGAATATTGATGATTTAGGAAGCTTTTAAACTATTTTAAATTCGATTTTTTAAAAATTTGGAACAATTTTGACATCATCACATAAGGTTTTTTTATATCTCCGGATGCCAATGCTGACTTGATCGCCTTATTATCCCTGGGAAACAAATTATATTTCATTGTGTGAAGACCGAATGTAGGAGAGTTGTAGATATGTTATTTATCCTCTTTGTTTGGTGCGAATGGTACTACTGCTGACTAGCCCGCTGTGACCCGAGGTCTTGTTCTACTGCATAGGTAGGCTGGTGGAAGGCCGGTGGTCAGAACTAGTTATTGTGCCTGCGATAACTCGAGGTCTAAACCTACTGGATAGGTATCAGATAGAGTCCTGTGGTCAGAGCTAGAAAATGTGATAGCCCGCAGTGACCCGAGGTCTGGATAGAAAATTTGTTCATTTTATTGGGCGTACTTAATAAATACGCCAACGTGTAAATCATTTGATCAGGCTAAATAAATATGCTAGAAATCACCATGATCTTCCGGAACATTTAAAAAAATGTAAGTGTAGTATTTTTGAGAAAAAATTACTTTGGATGAAATATATTTGTATTAATTATTATATTCATTCTAAAAATAGTCAAAAACTCTATCTCAGAATATCGTTACTTAGTGTTAATTTCAAGTGTAATTTGTAAATAAATGCGTCGATACGAAAAAATAGGTTAGGAAGGAAATTCATGGTTAATTAAGAAATAATTGTGAACAAAGTTATAATCGTATATTTGGAGTATAAAATGGAGATTTGTAAATTTTAGAACGGATATAAAATTTTGGTTCCACGAATTATAAATATTCTTAACTGTGACAAAAAATAGATATTTTTCTTATTTATTTCCAACAACAGCCATAGGCTTGAATCAAATAAAAACCAATCAGTTCTTTATACCATGAACACAATTAAAGTGTTCTTTGAATCATTCTAATAAGATGATATTTCGATGTTTCTGAACGGCGATCCTCGCCATTTCAATATAACTAATCAACTCTTCACATCTAAGTTAAAACCGAACGCTTTTGACTGATTTTAATCATTGATACATGAATAATTGTATCCGAAATTACATACAAAAATTTTATAAACCAGTCAAATTTACGATGTATGACCACTATAAAAAATTATTGTTTTTGTAAGATATGACAAACCAATAATCAATTTCCAGTAATAAATTTCTAAATTAAAAATGAAAGAAAAGTGATAGTTTATAAAAATTTAGCAACTGTTAATAATTCTAAAAATAAGTTAGATCGTATATTCATAATTTGATTAATTTATTGCACATTATAGGCTAATAATATTTAAGGTAATCTTGATTAATTAGAAGATCGATGTACCAATATAAATAATTACATTTATTATTGCAATTCATAATTCTCTAGATTTAAGTGATGATTGAATTCTATGCTGAATTATTCAATTATTAAATCAAATTATTGTCTTTATATTTAATGAATGTTATGCACTTATATTCATGATCCAACGAGAAAAAGTTTTTGAATGCAAAAGTATTTATTATTAAAACCACTTTCTATATAAATGTACATTTACTGGCTCGAACAAAAGTACAACTATTTAATTAATTTCTGGAATTCGTATTATAAACGTGCTGAAGTGATATATAATTTAACTTTATTTTGATATTCGTAATTCCTTATAGCGTCGCAAATTATTATCGCTATTATTTTTAAATGTTTCTAAAAGGGATTATCATCAGTGCTATATTTATTTATTTTTATTTATTCATTTATTAATTTTACAAGCCGTCGGTATAATATTTAATATTATAATAAGGCTTAAGTCAATATTTTATAGGTTTAATATAATTTAATTAATTATTAGCTATTTTATTACTTAATTTATTTACTATAAACTTATTTATATTTACTTAATTATATATATATATATTTTTTCTTTAAATATAACTAGTTTGTTTGTTACAAGTGTTTTTAAAAATTTAATAAGTAATTTTAATAAGCTTTACAATACATACTTTTACAATATTAACAAATTTTAGGTTATTTTATGATATTTTAACAAATTTAAGTATCTTATATTATTGTAATTATTATTATTATTAATATTATCATTATCATTTTTATTGTTATTGTCAAATATTTTTACAATTTTTTTCTATTTTACAAATTTTTAGGTATTTTGATGAAGGAAATATTTTGTTTCACAATCTTTAAGTGTTTTTAAATATAAGTTTTGGTTAACTAATTATTAAGTATTTTAACAATAACAGTCAAAATAAAAAATTAAAATTTTGTTTCACAATTTTAAAGTGTTTTGAATTATAAGTTTTTAGTTAACAAATTATTAAGTATTTTAACAATACCAGTCTTATGAAAATAATAATTAAGAAAAAAAAAAAAAAAAAAATGTTTCTCAAATTTTTTTGTTTTTTAAATTGTAAGTGTTTAATTAACTAATTATTAAGAATTGTAACAATATAACAATAACAGTTATATAAAACAAAAAAAAAAAGAAAAAACAAACAAAGAAAGAAATAATAATAATAATAGTAATTTAGAAGTATTTAGTTTAACGAACGAATTATGTTGTCACGAGCATAGTACACATAGACATGGCTGGTAAGTGACATCAGTTGGTTTGGGCCCGTAGATTCGGAGGGATTTTTGCCATCGTCGATCCATCGATCTTGCTGCTGCCTGTAATAGAGAAATTTCTTCGAGCGGGAAAAGTCGAGTTAATGATTAATTGAGATTTTCGGGAAAGTAATTTGAAAAATCGAAATTTAAAAACTCCAGAGGGCTATAAAAAGTTAAATCCTTTAACGCATTACTTAGTACTTTATGAAATTTCTTGTTATCAAGGGTACGAACACGTAACGGCAGTTTATTCATAAATTGTATACCCATACCGCAGATAGTATTAAAGGAACTGTGTAGTTTATAGGTCCTACCTTTAATTATTTTATGTCTCGTATTGTGCTTGGTATTTGACATCGAAGACAAATTAAAAGAGTCTGGATTATTTTTTATGAAATTAAGTGTGACTAGAACAAATATACTCGGTACTGTTAAAATTTTTTGTTCATTGAAGATATTACGGCATGATGTCTTGGAGGATAGTGAAAAAATTATTCGAATTGCTCTCTTTTGAAGTTTAAAAACTTTAATTAGTTCATTAGAGAAACCCCAAAATTGGATACCGTAAGCAATGTGTGAATAGAAATTTGCGTAATAAATAGAAAGTAAACTGGATATTCCAATTTTTGATTTAAGGGTTCGCAGGATAAAGCATGTACGCGTTAATTTGAAGCATAAATGGTTGGAAACGTGTTCAGACCAGTTAAGATTCTTATTGATATAAACTCCAAGAAATTTAGATACTGAAGAGGAGTCAAATGAATAGTTATTAATTGTAAATGAGGAAATTTCATTCGCTACGCGCGTTGCTGTACAGAAAGAAATAATTTGGGTTTTGTCGTTGTTTAAAAGAAGATTATTTATATTGAACCATTTCGAAACGGAATCCATGACACTGTTCAATTTCGTTACGAGGTCATCGTATGTTCTAGCTTTGATGGTTAGACAAGTGTCATCAGCGATCAAAATAAAGTCACAAAGATTTGAGCAATTAGGTAGGTCGTTAATGTAAAGAAGAAAAAGGAGCGGTCCAAGAATTGATCCTTGTGGGACACCCATTTTCACGTTTAATTTCCTCGATATAACTTTACCACTGGTGCTATTGTCCAAATATACGCATTTAATAACTTTATTTTTTAATATTTAATTATAATTGCAAAGAGAAAGGTTTAAAGATACGCTGGTTAAAAGGTCCACCACCAATATCTCAAAAACAAGTAAACTTAAAAAATGTTGAACTGCAATTTTTGAAAGTAGAGGGAAAAGGTCATATCCAGCCATCGCTTGGATTGTTACGACGTTGTTATCGGGAGCTAATCATGGGTTTGAAAATCCATAACAGAAGTATTTTTTTTGTTATTAGTTTTTTTGGTTGTGAGCCATGTTTTAGTTTACAAGGCTTTAATATAATTCTCAAATGTACAGTATTTAATTGTTTTATAAGATGTGTTGCTAATTTTGAGTTAAATTTAACAGATGTTTATATATAACCTCTATAAAAGCTTGATATGTGTTATTGTTTGTGATATAATGGGTTGGGTTAGTACAATAGAATTGCTCAAATTCGAATTGGACCTTTGTGCCCCGCCATACACTATTTAATATTTGTAGAATTTACTATGATATATTTGACTCTTGTATTTAAATAGTTAAGGACCGGCAAACCAGAAACTTTTATTTAGCCCTGAATATATCACAATCTGTTTTGCAGACAATTTACATTTCCGTAGCATAACAATGTTATCATTTTATTACATTTTGTTTTTCTTTCGCCTTACATTTTTATGGCTTCGCACATCTGCTGGCCTGAGTACGCTGTAAACAGTACTCCCTATATTTTCACAAGTTGTACGCTTGAGATTGCGCACAACACAAGGTAATTGGAAAGACCGAATAATTTACTTTCAATTAGAAACATTGAAGCAGAGTTTAATTAAATAATTAATTAACTTACTATTTACAGTTATAACACATGTTCATCGTATAATAGATGTATAACATTTTATTGTTGTTCTATAATCAATATTATTTCTACTGATTGTGAAGAAAGGGAAAAATTTACATTGATATAACTATATTTAAGCTTTTTTTATCATATTTATATGAAGTAATCTTTAGCCAGGTGTAAGCAAAGTTTTTTTTCTTGACCATAAGATATGATTAATTACTACTAATTAGAAAGATATATTATACGATCTAATAATTTGAATAAAAATAATATAGCTCATTTAAATTTCTCATCTCTAATTTTTTATAAAACTTATCAATTATTTCTGGTAGAAAACATATTAATGAAATGATTAATGAATCAAAGGTAATTGGTTGATTCATTATATTTATTATAAATACTTGATATGCATACCAATTACTAACGTTCCGTGGGGTAAGTTGTAGTCATCGCAAAAAAATCGCAAATGAAATTTTTATATATGTTTATGTTTCAATGCCTTCTGAACATTTTGGCCCGCCTTAGAAAAAATGAATCTATGTGTGTGAATGTAGATATAAATATGTGAAAAACAGATCTACCGATTTGAGTCATTTAAAAAACATTCGATTCATCTTGATGGATCAATTGTTCAAAATAACTTTAAAAAAAACTCTTGAGCATACACATAAGTTGTTTGTGGAATAGGCACGTCGCCCAATTTAATAAGCACTTAAATACTAAAATAAATTTGCAGGATTTTTAATAATCTATTTGAAAGTATTTGAAACAAATGTTTTGATTATTGAATAATTTTGATTGATTATTGATTATTTTTATACCTTGAATATTTAATTACGGTACAGGAAGTTCCTGAACTCTAATGTAAGTTTTTTATTTCCAGTACTAAAATGTAATAAAAGTTTCTGAAACTGAGAGATATCAAAAATATTTTATATATACGATATATGAAATCGTTTCTAATCACAAAGTTAGCAGGTTCAAATCGCGCTTTAAAATAAATAAGTTAAATCTTATACTTGTATTGTAGTTTTCGAAGTAAAATCAGCTCAAAATTTTCTGACCATTTTTGTACACCTTATAAAAAATATAAGTATTACAAAATTTGCATGCCCGGAAAAAAATGATTGATTGATTTTTTGAAGAATCTTTGTTCAGTTAAATTAGTTTATCAAAAATTTTACTCTCATTAAATTGAAAAAAAATTCAATTTTACTTAAGTGCTCATTTTAATTAAAAATCTGCCAGAGAGATGTGAATCAAACGTGTCGGTAAATTTGAATAATATTTGATTGTAAGACGATAATTATAAAAATTTATTTTGTTTTACAAAATAGTATGTACCTATATTTGATTGTTTATTTGAAGTTGAAACATATTTAATTCTTAGATCAAATACATTAAGTAAAAATTTTCATTTTTGGCCTATTACAATAACTTACCCTACGGGAAATTAAAAAGCAATTCTTCATTTATACGATTATACGCTTCGCATGTGTTAGCATTTGCTGAATTTAATTTTACTTTTTAACATATTTAAAACAATTTTAAATTCGACGAATACACGGATTTATACATATTTGCAAATTAGAGTATGGCGAGGCACAAAGGTTCAATTTGAATTTTAGTAATTATACAGTCTAAACCAGTTACACTGCATTACAAAAAATAACACGTATCAAACTAACAACCTGTAATAAAATACTATTTTACTATTTATTTTACTACTCAGTAAAATTCCCAGTAATTCCTTTTACAGAAATTACAGAAATACGTTCTATAGTTATTTATCTGAAATTTGTCATCGGGCTAACAGATACAATATATTATTATAAACTTTAAAGGGATTATATGAAATAATAGCTAAATTAATCAACCAAAGCAAATTAAAAATTTTTTGAGCCTTTTTTGCAACATTACACAGTATTTAACCTTGATCTGGTATTTCGTCAGAAATATTCATCGGCAGAATACATCTCATATTCATTATCGTCGTTAAATATCGTTTGCCTAAAAATTATATTCAGGTATCATAAACTAAATAAAAGAGTTCAAAACCAAAAAAAAATTTTTTATTGTGAATGTAATTTACACTTGTCCAAGAGACATTAAGTAAGTTTTATTATGAGTAATATTACAAAAAAGAAGCTGACGGCAAATGATTTGTTGAATGCTAGGAAGAGTGCACAGTTGCCTTCTCCCCTAAATTAAAAAAAATGTAGATATAAATTGACTTGGTAAAAACAAAAAAAAACTAATGCCGGAATGAAATACTTTTGTTATGAATATTTATACATAGCCATTTAGATTCTGATATCGAAGTCGAAATTAGATGATGGATCTTCACACATCTTTTGTCTTCTACTTTAAAATAGTATCGTTGAAAAATTTTACTTTTAACGTTGATTGTTTTTGACATAATGGTGGATCTTTTTACTCGCGGACTTTTAAACCTGACTCTACTCTATGTACTCGGATAATATTAACTTCTACTTGTTTAAACAAAAAAATTGAAAATTAAAATATGCCTAATTATTGGTTATGCTTTTCAATTAGAATTGATAACTTATATAATACGATGCAGTAGTCATACTCATACTCATAAACATGTTTTGTCTATGAATATCCTGTTGCTTATGAAATATTAAGAGATCTCGCTGATTTCATCTGTTTACTTTAACAATTTACTTTTTGTTACCCAATTCATGTCGTATTTACGGTTTAGTACCTTCTTTACTTAAACCTTCTCGCCGGTTTTAGCGCGAAAGCTCTATTCCGTAGCGGTGCGGTTCGCCACCATAAAAGCTTTGCCTAAATCAACGCTGGCCGGGTATCCGACTGACGAGCTACGTATATAGGCGGCCGCACTTTAATGGAGATTTTTTAATATTTTATTGTGCCCTCGGGCCTGTTTTTTGAATGTAATTTCAACGAAGCTGAAGGGATGGCTGCGAATGCTTAAACAGAATAATTGCGGTTGGCATATTATGTATTGTTAATGCACAAAAGAGAATTGAAATGTAAAGCAAAGTGTATTACGTTGAGAAATGAAATAAAACTTTTATTTTTATTTGATTAGAGGACTTTAGAAAAGGCACAACAACATGCAATATACAAGTGAAAATACAAACAATATTGCACAAACAGCGTGTTTATCTTTGAATTATTCGCCCTTTATTTCAATGGAATAAGCTTAAAATAAATTAAAAGGATAAATGCGTAAGTTTTCTTCGCATTTATATCGTTCATTATTTTGATTCACGATCAAGTATTTTGAATAAATTTCATTTAAAATCAAAGAGAAAAATCAATATTTTGAGGAAAAAAATATAATGATTTGTCATTGATTTATTACAATAACAAATAGCTATTTGTTATTTAATTATATTAACTTTGATATAGGGTAGAGCGGGCGTAAAGGTTCAACTATCTGTCTATGTCCAGTAAAAATTCCATCATTGTAAAAATATGTTTTTTTATTTTTCAAATATATGTTACTTGGTCTTTGGAATCCATTGCAAGGTGAAATGGGTCAGCCAGGTGGCAAGCAGATCCGATGTCTTATTTTTAATTTTTAATGAATTTTATAATATATAGTAGTTACAACATCCAAACAATGCAAAATATAAATTTCACGGGTACTTTATATAACCCTGATCTGGTATTTCAGTAGAAATTATAATATAATTTTTGTAAAATTGCTATTTTAATTGAATTAAATTTTTTTTATTCACTATTTTTTTTACTCTACCTACTTCAAATAACAATGCATCTTATAAAACAAATAAATAATATATACTTTAAAATTTTATTAACTACACTACGCTATTTAAATCCAAAAATAACTAATAAAGAAAGAAAATAATTTTATTATGGATTTTTTAACATAGCCGTTATTTCGTGATAACGAAGATTCTTGAATTGGTTCAAGGCGATTTCTGATTTTTTTCTCTACTTTCAAATGTTGTTGTTGAAAAAATGATAACTTTTCTTGTTTTTGAGATAATGCTAGTGGACCCTTTTAACTGCTTATCTTTTATGCACTTCTTTACCCTATACTTAGCTTAAGATTAGTCCAAATATATTTTGCATTCTGGTCAAAAAGTAAAACTGAACACGTGCCGAGAAAAAAACATTTCCATGATACGCGTGTTATTTTCATCAATATTTCTCGATTTTTTGTTGCCTCTTAAAAATAAAGAGACATTTTTAAAAATTCAATAGCCATTCATTGGACTGACAATAGGGAGTGGTTCATCAGTTTTGTTCAGATATGTTTTAAGTCATTTTACGTGATCAATAATGAAATTAGTTGCTGTCCACTATTTAAACAAAATTACAATATTTAAAATTTATTTTATTTGTTATTTGAAACATTCCTCTAACCTTTTCACTATAATCGTCGTATATAAAAAAATGTGGGTGTCAAGATTTATCAAATATCAGTTAACTATTGAGAATTTCAAATATTTATTGTTAATTTCCCGTAGGGCAAGTTATAGTAATCGCAATAAAATTGAAAATGAAAATTTTTATAGATTACGTTTCAAAACCTTCAGAACATTTTGGCATACCTTAGAAAAAATGGATGTATGTGTGCGCGTGTGTATGTGTGTGTGTGCGTGTATGTATGTATGTTCGGATACAAATTTTTGTCGACGATTTTGGGAACACGGATCAACCGATTTGAATAATTCAAAAAACATTCGATTCGTATTGATAAGGAGACGTGCTGATTAGTTTTTGGCGAAGGCAGGTCTAGCCGTTCCGAAGATACGGGGCAAAAAGTACCGAAAATGGTAACACAGTTTTTAGGAGAACGGATTTGAATAATTCAAAAAAAAAAATTATTTGTATTGACTAAATGAAGAACTGTTCAAATTTTTGGGGAAAAAGTAAAAAAATGAACCATTTGGCGGTCAAAACTGAACATTAGACATATGCACATCAAATTATCAGATATTTTATAGAGATTTTAACAATAAGTATAAATTTTGTTTACATTCCTATGGGTTCCGTACCAATGTTTACGCGTTAGACGGCGACGCGGCACTTACGCGCTTTGATATTTTGTCTTTATTCAGTTAAGCAGTACGATTGCTTCAAAAAAAAGTTCAGAATTTCCAAAATATTTCAAAATAAATGATTTAAGACAGAATGATTTAAGGGGTACAACTAGTGTGACCGCCTAAAAAATTGGTGAATTTTAGAAATTTATATTAATAAAACTACTTTATCAATCAATTCAAAATTTTAGGAATATATTTATACATGTTTTAAGAATACATAATAAAATTTGTGAAGAAAAAAATTAAATATTTTTTAAGTTATCGTCGATCTCCAACGACGCGATAAAAGAAGGCCCTTCACTGCTGCAATGATTCCGCCCTTCTACGTGGATGAAATTAAAAACAAAAAAAATCTTGTTAAACTAGATAATATTGTCTGTAAAACGAACTACGATGAAGAAAAAAAATCGAAAATTGACAAAATGACGGCGTTTTTTTTAAAAAAGTCGAATTTTACCCAAAATTTTGGTCGTTTTGTGACTGCCAAAATTCGATTTTTGGTGCGATCAAAAAATCGATAGTTCTTTTTACGGAGAACTATATAAAGAACATGTAAAAAAAATGATAGTGATCGAATCATTTGATTTTGAGTAATCGCTGCAGCACATTCGGAAAATGCTGTTTCGAGAAAAACGCGTTTAAAGATTAAATGGTCGTTATACTATATACTATATACATACTCTTTAAATGGCTGTAACTCAAAAACTAATTAAGATATCGATTTAAAATTTTGGTATGTTATTTTTAAAGGTATAACCTATCGAAATATGGAAAAATTGAAAATTCGATTTTTTTAAAATTTCACACTAGTTGTGCCCCTTAATATGGTTCGAAATTATATTAAAAGTTTCAAATCATTGATCAACTTTTATTGATTATTATTATTGATTATTTTTAATTATTCGAATTTTGAATTGCGGTACGGGAAGTTCCAGCAATTTGCCTTAAGGCACGATGCCCTAATTGCCTTAAGACAGAATTCCACTTACAGCTAGTTATTTTCAGTTTTTGAATACATTTTTATCGATGATGATTGAAACATCTTAAAATATGTTGTTTCGCCGGGTCAGTTCATGAACGGTATACTGCAATAACTGGGCGGCATCTTATTCCGTACAGCAGCGTCTCTCCTGCGGAAATCACTCCCGTAGCGAAAAGCTTGAATGAATTTTAATAAAACTCCCATTTATTTTCATAGTTTATTTTCAAAATTTAAAGATTATTTTATTCATATGTTTTACTATTTAATCCCACATGTAATATTTTTTATTGACCTCTGCAGAACCAAACGTTTATAAATAGCTAGATAGATTTTACTGGTTTTTCATCATTACTTCCTATATCAAATAAACCTGCGGGCAATCAATTCATGAAATGTATGTTATTTACATTCAAAATATACATAATATTTGTTTGCACTTAATCATAAAAGCTTTTGATTGATTGTTTTTGATCATTTTTTATTTATATTATATGATTGGAATTTGCACAGAATTATTTAATTACCTAGCTAACGAAATACTATATGTATATGTCTACGCAAAATCCCAAAATAAATTTGCAATGCAATCAATAGATTCACAGAAACCCATCGGCTATTTTCACATTGAAGCAGGTCGTTGATGAAAGGCGGCCGCGGTCCGGCGGGATTAATAATTCAACTGTATGTAATCCTGCTGGTCCCACAATATTATATTATATTTTGACACAGATCTGAATCACGTAAATCAATGATTATTGGCTACTGGAACATGTGTAAGCTTCAGGTGCTCCAATGTTGAATCGATAATGAATATGAAACACATAACATTGATCATGTGGCAATGAATGTATGGTAGTAGTATCAAATTGAATGCGTTGTTACATAAACAGTGAGAAAACGATGGTGCACATTTATCATCTCTACATATTCGCACCTATCGCACACAAACAACTTTATGTATAAGATTATGGGTAATATGGTTTTATAACTAATCATAATAATCATATATATGACGTAATAATAAAGTATATATATATGACGTGTATACATATACTTACATTACATTCAGTTATCAGCAATTATATCATAAGAATATATTATTATTTCATTAAAGCGATTTGTGCGTGCGTGTTGACTACTGCCCATATTACTTGTTAAAGTATCAAGTAATTTGAAATTTATTTAGAACCTTTCGGAGTAGTATTGTATTGTATATAATCCAAAAGCTATTCCGAGGAATAGAAAATTCAGTATATTCAGAAAAGTGAGGTTAGCTGTTTGTCGGCCTAGTTAATAGTCGCTTGAAGTCTGGAACGACCAGCGTGAACATTCGGCGATATAAAAATTCTATACTGGTTTAGATTTACAGACATATCTCTATAAGATAAATATTTGTTAACTAAACATTCAGTGTAAATGCCCATTATCAAAAAAAATTACATTGCTTAAAATCTCAAAATACTTCATAAAATTTAAAAGTATTAGTCAATTAAAAATATCGAGTGCTAAGTAACTGGCAGTGAAACTTAAAACTTAACAATTTTAATTTCTAATTGCACTATTTTAATACTCTTAAAAATTAGTTTTATGTAGTACCTACAATTGTAACTGTAAATTTGTGTCCAAATGTGAATCTTTGAATTTAAGATTAGCATAATTTCTAAAAGATCTTAGTTTCACTAGATAGAGCGGATAAATTTAATGTTTTTTATAAGCTCAAAAAATATTTGATTAAAATTCAATAAAAGACCTGCACAAAAAAGACGATAATTGATCATTTATCAAGTTATAAGAAAATTGATAGGACTACTAAAATGACTTTTATGAAATTGGAACCTTTCATTCTTCATTCCGCAATGAAATAAATAAAATAATAAAAATTAAACTCAAAATTTAAACTAGTGGGGTGTATGGCATCGTGCTTTAAGGCAAATTGCTGGAACTTCCCGTACCGTAACAAAATGTTCGGGTGATACTGAACTTTTTCAAATAGATTATTATAAATATTGTAACATTATCTAATATTTATAAGAATTATATAAACTGAATTGCAAAGTTGAAATTATTTGTATAAAGTATATTATAACTTTAGTCAGAATTAAAAATAAAATCTGATTCATTTTCGATATACGAAAATTTAAAAAAAAGAGAGAAAAATTATTCTATAACAATTTTTTTTTCAATAATCAATTATTTTGTTAAAACAAGCAGAAAGTTCTTTAAATCATTTAAATCGGACGCTTAGTTCTATCAAAAACTGCCATTTTTTAAACATTTAGCTCTATATCTTCGAAATGGCTGGGCCTACCTTTGTCAAAAATTAATAATTTTTTAGATCATTCAAATCGGATACTCCGTTCTCTCATAACCTCGATTTCTATTTCCTGCACTCTTTGCTCTTTCATTTTCCTGCACTCTTTGCTTTATCTAATCAGCACATTTCCCTATCAATAGGAATCGAATGTTTTTTGAATCATTCAAATCGGTTGATCCGTGCGTTCGAAAACGTGACCGACAAATTGTATCCATCTATACATACACACACACGTCTATTTTTTCTGAGATATGCCAAAATATTCAGAAACCTTCGAATTTCGATTCGATTTTTGGACGATTACAATAACCGAAAGTTAAAAAATATTATGGTTGGATAAATCTTGATAAAAATAAATTGATTTTTAAGTAAAATCTAAGGTTTTTCGTGAACTTCAAAAATCGGAACTTAAACCAAAAACAATTATTGACAGCACGCAAATTATTTGATTGCAAAATTGACTATTACGTAATAGAGGTTTGTGGTAGGAGAATAAAAATTTAAGAAAGCAATTAGGTTCGAATTATAAAAAAATAAAATTTAAAATTTGGTCTAATTTTTTTCTCTTAAATCTTAAGGTCGACCAATCCTTACTACTTAGGGGTATGAAAAATAGATGTTCAAACATCACGACGCAAGACTTATATATATATATATATATATATATATATATATATATATATATATTGTAGAGTTTCGAACAAGAATCCAAAAATAATAAGAAATAAAAAAACAAGAAAAGTTTTTAATAAACAATTTCTTTATTTAATTATTTGTTTACTGTCGACGTTTCGGAACTAGGTACGTTCCATCTTCAGGACATCTGTCAAGAAACATGATCTTGATGAGATTTTAGCAAACAATATGTTTAGGAAAAGAAAATAGATTTTTCTTAAATAATAAATTAATTGCAAAAAAATATATAATAATGTACAGAAATATGATAATATGATCAAAATAAAAATGATAAAAATAAATGAGTGGATTATCAGAACAGGATATTAAACATAATAGAAAATTTTTTGAAAGTTATGAAAATTTTTTTAAGAAAAGGTTAATGACAAAGTTGAATTAATTACCTGTATGTTTGAATATATGTTAGCACTTTTTCACTAAACAAGCTTTTTAAACAAAAAATGAATTTGTGAGTTAATTTTCCGCCGAATAATTAGATTTTGTAAATCAAAATTACTAAAAGATTTGTCTTTTTTCAAAAATTATTATTTGAAAACACAAATAATATTGTTCTCTAGATGTTGTGCGATTGGCTTTTGAAAATTAACTAAATTGAATTTGGTGTGTCATTTGTAACACGTGTAAACACTTGAACGAGAGCTGTGAGATTGTATGTGTGTGTTTCTATATGTAAGGGTGTGAATACTTAAATTGTTGATCTTGAAAGGAAGTCGATATTAATTGTTTGTCAAAAAGTGTAAAAAATTTAAATATGAATCATGTAATAGATTGTGATCTGATCTAATGTTGACACTGTTTGAAACATTTATAAGAATAAGACAACTCTCCGCGAATAATCTCCTAAAGATGCAACTTTCATGATATAAAATCTTTGGAGTGAAATTGAGTTATTCAAAAAAGACAAACTTTTTTAAAAACACAAATTAATTCTCCAAATACCACTACCAACATCAAAAACGCCAATTTTATTTACTGCAGCATTCCTTACGTTGAAGATTTATATTATTATTTTGCTAAAATCCTGTTAGAAGAAAACATTTTAGTATCAGGCTCATCCTTACACTCCTTCAACCAATTCTTTACGAACATTAAATCTCCTACCCCATCCAATTTCAATACTAATGTAGT
>NW_020539726.1:2533256-2601628 GCF_003426905.1 Ctenocephalides felis | reverse complement strand
ATGTACACAAAAGAATGAGACAACATGAACTAAGTGTGGTCCACCACAAAAAAAAAAATTTCAAAAGTACCCTAGTACAACACTCTATTGAAAACGCCCATTCTTTTAATTTCACTCCAAAGATTTTATATCATGAAAGTTGCATCTTTAGGAGATTATTCGCAGAGAGTTGTTATTCTTATAAATGTTTCAAACAGTGTCAACATTAGATCAGATCACAATCTATTACATGATTCATATTTAAATTTTTTACACTTTTTGACAAACAATTAATATCGACTTCCTTTTAAGATCAACAATTTAAGTATTCACACCCTTACATATAGAAACACACACATACAATCTCACAGCTCTCGTTCAAGTGTTTACACGTGTTACAAATGACACACCAAATTTAATTTAGTTAATTTTCAAAAGCCAATCGCACAACATCTAGAGAACAATATTATTTGTGTTTTCAAATAATAATTTTTGAAAAAAGACAAATCTTTTAGTAATTTTGATTTACAAAATCTAATTATTCGGCGGAAAATTAACTCACAAATTCATTTTTTGTTTAAAAAGCTTGTTTAGTGAAAAAGTGCTAACATATATTCAAACATACAGGTAATTAATTCAACTTTGTCATTACCCTTTTCTTAAAAAAAATTTTCATAACTTTCAAAAAAATTCTATTATGTTTTTTAATATCCTGTTCTGATAATCCACTCATTTATTTTTATCATTTTATTTTGATCATATTATATTTCTGTACATTATATATTATTTTTTTGCAATTAATTTATTATTTAAGAAAAATCTATTTTCTTTTCCTAAACATATTGTTTGCTAAATCTCATCAAGATCATGTTCTTGACAGATGTCCTGAAGATGGAACGTACCTAGTTCCGAAACGTCGACAGTAAACAAATAATTAAATAAAGAAATTGTTTATTAAAAACTTTTCTTGTTTTTTTATTTTTTATTATTTTTGGATTCTTGTTCGAAACTCTACAAAATATACACAAATCCAAGATTCTACCATTCAATATATATATAGATCCCATAATACCATAAAGTTGAATTATTAACTAAATAACCCGAATATATAATCAATTTTATCTATATATATATATATATATATATATATATATATATATAGATCCCATAATACCATAAAGTTGAATTATTAACTAAATAATCCGAATATATAATCAATTTTATCCTTAGTCGAGGTGTTCATTGCCTAATCTGATATACTGATAAAAATATATATATATATATATATATATATATATATATATATACATTGCTAATGATAAGTATGGACGATTCGGCGTAACCATATCCGCACAATGGGCGCTTATTCTGTACCTCTCATGGCAATATATCTTGAACGCTGGTTCAGTGCGACACGATATTCTATTAGAGCAGGGCAAACAATTATATAGGACACTACGATGTTGCCTCCTACCAGACTTGCAAGGTAAATTGTGGTCCAGTAAACCTCAATCTGGTGCTTTACGGGTTTTGAATTGATTTCGATTGACTGTAGGTTATTGATAGTGTTTTCATGATATAAAGATGGATTCGTCTAGCTATTATTTTTTTAGATTTTTTTTTATTTTTATCCATATGCTTGTAATGAAAAGGAAATTGATTATTGACATTTATTTTTAGTATCAAAGCATAGTATTTAGTTTGCGAATCGAAAGCAAAAGTAGTGTATTTCTACCCTCAACAAATATTTTGCTGAAATATACTCTTAACTAGTTGGTTTGGTATTTAGCCTTGAGGCAAGTTAAATAAAAAATAATTTAATTTATGAGTGATTAAAAGTATTCCGAGTGGATTTATTACACATGATTGAAAACGAACGAACACTTTGACTCGGAGTATTTTCTAATCGCAAATTTTAAGAAATCACCAGTTTTTATAATTGAAACAGTTTTCATAGGACTTTAATGGTTTGGTATGTTCATTAAAACCAAATACTCTATCGTTATACCAAGTAAATCGTCTAATTTTAATTTTAACAAACGTCAAAAAAACTTAATCTTTGATTAATTTTTAAAATTAAACTACTTGTCGTAAGCCCGTGATATTTCAGTAAGTTCTATAAGACCATGATATATATCGCCAAAAAAAGTTCCATAAAAATCCGCTTAAATTTTTTTTTTCAAAAGTTAATTACAAAAAAACGGCTTGATAGATTTTTACCTAAAACTAATCAATATCATTCCCAACTAATATCTTTCAAACAGTTTTTGATTTTTCAAAATCGATTCGGTAGTTTGAGCTTAAATGTGGACGAAAAGTTTAACACTTTTTTTCAAATTACAAAGAAACGGTTCGGCAGATCGTCTCACAAAACTGACAAATTATAGTCCTCATTGATATACATCAAATCGCTTTTAAATTTATGAAATCGGTTCAGGCGTTTTTGAGAAAACGTCGATCAAAAGTTTAATTTTGTCAAATGTCAAGGAAACGATAGCAATTTTTGCAAACTTTGACGATTTTTTAAAATTAAACGACTTGTCGTACAAGACTATGGTATCTACCGTCAAAAATCATAAAAATCATCGATTTTTTTTTTTTTAAACTTTATTACAAGAAAACGGCCCCGGCCGATCTTTACCAAAAACTAATCAGCACGATTCCCAATCAATATCCATCGAACGGTTTTTGAATTTTCAAAATCGATTCAGAATTGCGAGTTAAAACGTGGACGAAAAAATTTTTTCTGCGATTTACAAAGAAATGGCCCGGCCGATCGTTGCGCAAGACTGAGAAATGCTAGTCCTCATCGAGATACATCGAATGGCTTTTAAATTTTTGAAATCGATCCAGCCGTTTTTGAGAAAACGTCGATTTACGGCAAAAAATCTGTTCACATACTCACACACACACACACACACATACACACACATACACATACTTTTTCCAAATTTGGTCTCAGAATGGCTTGAAACGTCGAGAAAACATAAAATTAGAGAATCGGATTTTTTGATGAAAACATAAACTTCTCTTTCGGGCAGTTAAAAAGTACACCTTTTTTAGATCTTGCCTAAGTTGGTCAATATTACTATATTCATGATTAATTTTGTCATTGAATTTTATTAAATATTTTGTATATGAAAATGTAATTCAATGCTTATAACTAAGATAATGAAATAAATTTTTATTTTGAGAATTTAATTAAATTATACAATTTTCACCTAGCTAACTGATAATTTATGAATTTATAACGCGGAGCCAAATATTGCGATTTGGTGCATCAGCTCACTAAAATATTCAGATTTAACTATTTATCCAACAACCCAGCGCTTTGCTTTAGCAAACAATTGACCTGAATATATTGCATTACCCTTATAACACTGCTCTGAATAAATAACATTTTGCTGAATAAATAATGCAAGTTTATAATCGTTAAGCAACTTCGCAGTAAATGAATATGCAAATAATGAGCAAAGGCCAATGTTAATATCTCGTAATGCATAGGATAATCTTGGATAGAAGATATGTGTGCAATCAAATGTAATACGAATGTGCAAATATTATATTATAACATTATATGGAAACCATCATGAATATTTAGAATTGGTATGAAAGTTTGTTCATCACACGCTTCTAAGTAATTTTAAAGCCATGTATACAAACACATTTTGTATGAATAAGCATTTCTCCTGTTCTGCGAAAAGCGTGTATATGCATAGTAATTTTACGTACTTTCATTAATTTATTATTGTAAAAGTGAATGTATTGCTTCTTGATGCAAGAGTAATTCCTAGAATTTTAGCCTTGTACAGAACTTAATTAATATTATTCGCATCAGCAAAATATTGACAAAAACATGTTGTACTTGTAAAAAATGTAAAATACGATATGTTGTTATTTGTAAGCTTTTATATGATATCACACATGCATATAACATCATTTTCATTTAAATTTACAAAATGTTAAGTTGAAATTTTGATTATGTTTCTTTAATACAAAGCTGTAGGAATCTTGTATTGTTGCAAAAAAATGTTTTGTTTGGTGCAAAATTTCAAATCGTGTTTCTAAATACGGTTTTAAAGTAATGGTAAATGTGTAGGCTTTTTAAATGCACTATAAGGCCTAGCGAGACTCAAAGTTCCGCGAGTAAGAAAAACATAAACAAAAAAAAATATATTTTAAAATTTTATATAATTCTTATAAATATTAGACAATGTTACAGTATTTATATGTTTATAATAATTTATTAGAAAACATTCAATATTCCTCGAACATTTTGTTACGGTACGGGAAGTTCCAGCAGTTTGCCTTAAGTCACGATGCCATACACACCACTAGTTAAAGTTTTTTTAAACATAATAAAGATCTAGCAATAAAAAGAAATTAATTATATATAGTTGAATTCTTAGAAAATCGAGTATAAAATTTATTACCAAATATTATTATAATCCACGTAAAGTAAACTACATTTTAATTAAAATCGCTGATTTGAAAAATCTCGTAAATCTGCAGATTCAAAAGAGTTGCTGTTTATAATTGATGTAAATTTTGCTTCAGTATATACAAAGTGTATAATCTGCAAAATTCATACTAAAGCCTGGTATCATATTCAATTATTTGCTCTTTATCCCTTTTTATTTCCGACGATTTAATCCCTGCTAAAATAACCTTTTGAATACGATATCTTCAAACCATTTCAATTTTCTCTTTTACAAAAAAGCAAAAGATAACTTGGACGTGAATAATTAACGTTCTTCGCTAAGTCAAATTCAAAATACCGGGGTTGTTCTGCATAAATTTTTATGGTTCTGATTTCTGTGTTTTTGAAAGCAAATTATTATTATTTTAGATAATAACCTAAGTGTTTTATTAAGTGTTCTAGGTAAATGTAATATATTATTTATAGTTATGTATTAATTATTCACTTATATTTTATACCATATAGTAAATATACGAACTATTTATTCATAATTAAATGTAAGAAAATTATTATTGTTTAAAAAACCATAAAGAAATATACTAATGTAAATATGATAAATAGTTGCTCGTGAAAATTCACATTTGTTAAAGCACAGAAAATTGTGTGTGAGATATTCAATGATATGAGATAAACCCTATAACTTATTATTTTTATAAATTTTCTTAAATGTTTATATAAAAATCACACTGATTTTTTGTATTGCATATATTCATTCATAATGATAATTATGATATACTTTTAATAACGCCTTACTTATGAATTTAATTATTAATTGATAAAATTATTAATTAATTTAATTGCTTACATTATTTGCATAAATTACTTCATTATACATTTTACTAGTATATTCATACATTACAATGTTATTAATTAAGTGATATAATTAATAGAATATATATTGGAACTATATAAATATGGAAAATCATAAAAATTGAAATGAGAAATTAATAACAGTAGTAATTTTAATTTATACCACGAGTAAAACTTTGACAATATGATAGCTAATGTTTAATGTAATTGCACTTTTTTAGTATGATGGATAAATATTATAATACGTGAATAAGTGAGTAAATGGTATGATCTATTATAGGTCAGAGCGGGGCTTAAAGGCCCGCGGGTAAAAAGGTTCACCACCATTATCTCAAAAACAAATATAGCATAGATTTTTTAACGATGCTATTTAAAATTTGAAGAAAAATGATTGTAATCAGGAAAAAACCATCGCATTGCCAAATTTTTAACGAAAGTTTTTTTTTCATTGTTGGTCTTTTTGATTTAGAATACGGTTATTAACTTCCCGTAGGGTAAGTTATTGTAATGGGCCGAAAATCGGAATTGAAAATTTTTACATTTCTCGACGTTTTGAAGGTTTCTGAACGTTTTGGCATACCTCAGAAAAAATGGATGTGTGTGTGTGTGTGTATGTGTGTGTGTGTGTATGTATGTATGGATACAAATTTCCAGTCACGTTTTAGGGCGCACGGATCAACCGATTTGAATGGTTCAAAAAACATCCGATTCCTATTGATAGGGAAAAGAGCTGATTAGTTTTTGGCAAAGGCAGATCCAGCCGTTTCGGAGATACGGAGCAAAGAGTGCAGAAAATAAAAATCGTATTTTTGAGAGAACGGAGTATCCGATTTGAATGATCTAACAAACATTCAATTAGTAATGATTGGGAGAAAAGTTTATTAGTTTTTGGCAAAGGCAGGCCCAGCCATTTTAAAGATACGGAGCTAAATATGTAAAAAATGGCAGTTTTTGAGAGAACTAAGCGTCCGATTTAAATGATTCAAAGAACTTTCTGCTTGTCTTAACAAAATAATCGATTTTGGAAAAAAAAATTGTCCCATTTTTTTTTTTTTTTTTTTTTTTTTTTTTTTTTTTTTTTTTTTTTTTTTAGTTTTTTGTATATCGAAAATATTTATTTTTAATTCTGACTATAGTTCTAATATACTTTACAAATAATTTCAACTCTGCAATTCAGTTTATATAATATTTATAAATATTAGACAATATTACAATATTTATAATAATCTATTTGAAAACATTCAGTAATCCTCGAACATTTCGTTACGGTACGGGAAGTTCCAGCAATTTGCCTTAAGGCACGATGCCACCCACCTCACTAGTTTAACTTACGATCTATATCGTAAGTAAGAAAATAGTAAATAAAAATATAAAATAAGTTATAAAAGCAATTATACTAAACATAAATTAAATTAAAATTCTTCATACAAAAATTGTATCCAGTGAAATCTTGTGTGTCCATAAAATGTGCATTTCAAACAGAAGTTGCATGTATCTCATTGTTATTATATTACAAAAAAAACAATGTGTATGATTATCATTACAAAAGTAGCTACCAAAGAAAGACTCATTAAGTAATAAGAGTTGATCTATTTTTTGTTTATTATATTTAGATATACATATTTAGATCAAGCCTTCGCATTGATTGAATAATGTAGCTATGAATATTTTGAAAAATAACAAAATAAAAACATTTATACAATGATAAATTTTCTGGGAGTTTTACTGAACATGGTCAGATGGTTGTTTGTTTTATATGTGCTATTTGTTGTGAATGATTTTCACAAAATAATTGCTCGCAGCCAAATTAGACCTCTGTGCTGCGCCCTACTCTATATACTTAGATTAAAAATTTTAATTTTGTTATTCCAATCTAATAATAAAATTTTATCGCATTTATTAAATATTGCAGCTATTAATACGTAATACCTATTTCAAATTAAAAATAATATGGTGTATCTTTCTGTCTCTTGCCTTTTTTACTTCGCCTATGGGGTAAAAAGGGCCAGGTGACAGATTTTTGAAAAATAGAAAAACAAATATATATATACAATGCTGGGAATTTTACTGATAGTTGTTTGTTTGATATGAGTTATTTCTTTTTTTTACAGAGCAAATGCTGAAAGTAAAATTACCCCTTTGTGCGCCGCGCTAACATATATATATATATATATATATATATATATATATATAATATATATATATATATATATATATATATATATATATAATGCTTGTGTAGATGATATAGACCTACATTACGCTTGTAATAATTATTAAAATTCAAATTTCCAGATGGTGGCCACAGACGAGGCAGCCCATCAAACAACCGAGGGAAGTGGCACGACATTCGGAAAACTTCGGCAGACCTTATCGTCTTCCTTGCTCACGGCTCAGGACCGCGGTAAGAAAATTATTTCATATCATAAATGCGATTAATCTCTCTCGATTGATATCAATCACTCGACATAATTTCTGTAATAGACCATTAGAAGTTTTTGCCCTTCTTCGATATTTTTTGCTCCCTTAATTCATTTTATTTTTCACTGAATATTTTAACCCTAATTTGGATTGTATGAAAATATTCGGAAAATTTATTGTAGCAATAAAATTACTAAGTAAGTAGTAGCAGACGTTTTTCAACAGGATCTTACAATATTAAAATATACTTTGTTACAATATTAAATCCTACATAATATTGTCTTACCTCCTGTCTGACAGTCCGACGCAATATGCAGAACTGTGCATGTTCGTTGTTTTTGATATGTAATATAAAATTGAACTATCATAAAATTTTGGTTTCCGTTATTATTATCGACTAATTTAAAATTATATAGGGGGAAGTCCCCCAGTGTCAGTCACCTAAGGTTATTTATAAATAAATGAAAAAGTATTTTACGAAATGTTTATTAAATTATGATTTATGTTAGATAACAAAGTCAAACTAAATTAACAAAACCGCAATCTTTGCTAAAAATAACCAATACTATCAATCAAACTTTGGAATAAAAAAATATCATTTTAAACAGTGGCACCTAGTACCCGACATTTCAAAATAATCTGCATTGATCACATATGTAGCCATCTCCACACTCTGATATGTCTGCACATGTGTCTTTGACGAATATTCTTAGATATAGCAAAAAAAGTCACTATTCATCCACCCTTTTGTTTGGGGCACATCGACGTTTTCAGTTGGTGCATTCAGCATAAGCTTTTCATTCTTCGACTAGGAAATACGAAAAATGGGGGTATGTAATGACCGTTAGCACACATACAGAACAAAATTAAACTAGCTGTAAGTGGAATTCTGTCTTGAGGCAATTATAGCATCGTGCCTTAAGGCAAATTGCTGGAACTTCCCGTACCGTAACAAAATGTTCGAGGAATACTGAATGTTTTCAAATAGATTATTATAAATATTGTAACATTGTCTAATATTTATAAGAATTATATAAACTAAATTGCAAAGTTGAAATTATTTGTAAAGTATATTAGAACTCTAGTCAGAATTAAAAATAAAATCTGAATTATTTTCGATATACAAAAAATTAAAAAAAAAAAGTTGAAACAAAATTTTTTTTCCAAAATCAATTATTTTGTTAAGGCAAGCAGAAAGTTCTTTGAATCATTTAAATCGGACGCTTAGTTCTCTCGAATGGCTGGGCCTGCCTTTGCCAAAAACTATTAAACACTTCTCCCAATCATTACTAATTGAATGTTTTTTAGATTATTCAAATCGGATACTCCGTTCTCTCAAAAAGTCGATTTCTATTTTCTGCACTCTTTGCTTCGTATCTCCGAAACGGCTGGACCTGCCTTTGCCAAAAACTAATCAGCTCTTTTCCCTATCAATAGGAATCGAATGTTTTTTGAACCATTCAAATCGGTTGATCCGTGCGCCCGAAAACGTGACTGGAAATTTGTATCCATACATACATACACACACACACACACATCCATTTTTTCTGAGGTATGCCAAAATGTTCAGAAACCTTCAAAACGTCGAGAAATGTAAAAATTTTCAATTCCGATTTTTGGCCCATTACAATAACTTACCCTACGGGAAGTTAATAATTGGAATAACTTACGTATATTCTCACAAGAAATATCAATATGTTTACTGTTCGGCACTAAGGAACGACTTAGTGTCCGGTGCTAAGGGACAGACATTTTCGTTCATTTGGTGGCACCTACTAAAATTGGTTAAGAGATCTAATAATATTCTACCATTTTACGGATAACTCTCAAGTACAACTTTTATCTTTGCATACCACTCAAATGTAAATGCATAAATATGCTAGAATTACTTCCATTGATATTTAGTTGACGCCGTGATTTTGCGCCTAAAACAGGAAAGGGTTGATCCCCCTATATCTCAATTTGCTTAAAATTTATCAATCGTTCATAATGTGTAACAATATTTGTGATTACTAAATTGTTTAAATAGATATATTGAACTTGTAACGTAAAAAAATCATCTGGAGTTAGATGATATAAAACCTTGGGGCTAGATGTAACAAACAAGAATTATATACAGATATTACAGAAGTAAAGAAGATTGTATGTATTGATACAATTGTTAGTTTGAAAAATATGGTAAATAGTGTTACAGGAGACACTATATTGTATTCGTATTATGATAATAATTATAGTTTACGTTGATTTATGATAAGAATTTTTATTACAAGTGACACTTCTAAATATTTTATATGTATTACAAACTATAATTTACGTTGATTTTTGAAAAGATTAACTTAAAACTTAGTAAATTTTCTTAAAAATAAGTAACGAATTAAACATCAGAAGTATTATTGTTGTTTTTTGTCGTTACTTGTTCCGGTAGATATTACAACCAGCTCCAAACACGCTGCAAGTTGCAACACCGCATTTTTTCTAGAAAATAATTAATTGTGAAGTTAACATTAGTTATGATATTATTTTTACTTGATTTATTCGAGAAATTGTTAAAGCATATATCTAGCTTTATTTCGTAGAAATATAATAAGAGATCAAAAGATAGCAATTTAAGAAAATATGTTGCAACAACCTCTATCTTCTCTACAGAGAAGAATATACTTCTATAGAATAGAAATTAATACAAAAATGTAAGGGCTTGTATAATTATAATAGTAATGTTATTTCTAATATCAAAAAGCAACCGACCTTTAGTTATAAAATTGTAAGAACTTACATATGTAACGCATATGTATCTATATATTGTATTTTGTAACCTAAATTATATCTGTGATAACATGTTTTTTATACGTTATTCATTTATATGCAAATACCTTTTGTTTCATGTGTCATTATCACTGCTGTTTCCAGTTTCACGCTTATGTATTTGAAAGGTCCAAAAAATGTTGCAAAAAATATTCAAACACCTACGGATATAAAAAATCTATTTATATAAATCGTACAAATTGTTGTATATAAAATATTTTATAAATTGATCTTCTCACTTCTCACATTAACTCCCCACGTTAACGATATTTATAACGTTACAGTTTGAATATAATTTCTAATTTTAATTATATAGTTTGTGATATCACATATATATTTTAAAATTATTGCTTGATCATTGTTTTATTTAAACTTTAATTCTATTAGGTGTGCAACTAAGTTTTCGATAAAATGTAATTTTATTATAAAAAAAACTCTTACATCTAAGTCGTTCAAAGTATTGCCTATCGCTAGACACAACTTTTGCCCATCTTTCTGGCAGAGCTCGAATATCTTGACGCCAGAAGAGCGTTTTTTGATGCTATCCAAAAATCAAGCCATTTTCTGATATCTTTAAATGAGTTGAATTGCTGATCAGCCAGGCCATGTTCCATCGAACAGAATAAGTAAAAATCGGACAGAGAAATATCTGGGGAAAATAGTGAGTAGGGTAGGACTTGATATTTGAGAGTTTCCAAGTAGGTTTTCTAAGGCTTGGCAACATGGGGCCAAGCATTGTCATGCAGTAAAATCACGTTTTCATACATATGCTTGTATTTGATAGCAAAACAGTAAAGTCATAAGCAACCTTCTGTTATTTATCTAGCTATACGATTTTTATTCTATATAAACACTCTGACAAAATATATACTACCAGTAAAAATTATGAATGTGTAGTTTGTAAATCAATCACTCGGTTTGTGCTTTTGTATTCTTATATTCAAGTTTAGTCAAACTTTGTCGACATATATATATATATATATATATATATATATAAATTCTATATAAATATAAACAATATATTTATATATTGTATATTATATATAGAATATAGCAAGCGAATATTCGCACAGGATCGCTTCGATTAATATCATATTTATTTAGTAAATTGGGGTTATTCTGGAACCTTGTTGACATAAGTTATGCGTTTCTAAAATGTAAGCAATATCAATAAAAGTTTTATTTGATTAGGAGTGAAATAATTTTAGCATAATTTCAATATTAGGTTTGTCGATGGATTTCTCTATTTTTAAATTTATATATATACGAGTATACATATATGTCGTATCGGTTTAATACTATTGGCAATATAAAAAATATCTGATCCATTTGTAATAGCGTTATGGCATATGCATTAAATAATATTCTCTAATTAAATCTTGACAAGCGATTTTAGATACTATAACATTATATTCACGTATATAGTTCTCGTGCATGTACTTCAAAGAGAACTTACATCCGTCTCTACACGACTTCGTAGAGAACTTAATAGAAATGTCCAATACAAGATTAAGTCATTTATGTAGAAAGCAAGATCAGTTAACATCAACAGATAATAAATATATCTATGTATAAGTTAATTTTGTAATGAATTTGTGAAAAGCCTAAATATGATTTTCTTTTGTATGCAACGAAGTGTAGAAGTATAGTGATTTTTTACTTTGTTTGTTGTAGAATTTTTAAAAAAGTTATAAATGATGTTATTATGTTTCATTGGTTGGTTTTTGGAACTGGTAATTCTAAAATCAGAAATTGTTTTGTTACTTTTTTATCATTATAGATATACAGATTCAAAGACATATGGAACAAAAAGAAGAAGATTATATAACTCTAATAACAATGTGTTCAATTGTTTAATTCAAAGAAGCCTATAACTGAGAAGTTATAAAATCGGTGTTAAATATGCATTGCTTTATTCAATACGTTATTTTATGAATTACTTTTTGTTACCTAAGCTGATGAAATATTTTTATGATTTCAATGTTCTCAATTAACAGCCTTTTTTTTCATCTAAAAATCGTTTTTTTTATTTTTTTTCAGACAATTATTGATAACAAATGAAAAACTAAATTTATACAAATTTTTAATTAGTTAACTTCCCTTAGGGTAAGTTATTGTAATCGTCTAAAAATCGAAGTTGAAAATTTTTACATTTCTTCACGTTTTGAAGGTTTTTGAACATTTCGGCATACCTCAGAAAAAATGGATGTGTGTTTGTGTATGTATGTATGGATACAATTTTTCGTCCACGTTTTCGGGAGCATGGATCATCCGATTTGAATGGTTCAAAATCGTTTCCTATTGATAGGGAGATGTGCTGATTAGTTTTTGGAAAAGGCAGGTCTACCCGTTTCGGAGATACGAAGCAAAGTGTGAGGAAATTGAAATCCCGTTTTTGAGAGAATTGAGCATCCGATTTGAATGATCCAAAAAGCATTCAATTAGTAATGACGGTGATTAGTTTTTGGCAAAGGCTGAAACCAAGCTAAATGTGCAAAAAATGTCAGATATTGAGAGAACTAAGCATCCGATTTGAATGATTCAAAAAACTTTCTGCTTGCGTTGACGAAACGATGGAATTTTTTTTTTTAATTTTTGAGTTGTTGTATGGCAGCATTTAATGTTATAGACTATTGCAGATTACTCACTTTTGTACACATTATTTTATTAAATACATATTAAATATTACAAACACTCCTCTAATCGTCAAAAAAAAAAACAATCTTTTACGAAGGCCTAGGCGATCTTTGCCAAAAACTAATAATAATAAGACCGATTTTTAAATTATATCTTTCGAATAATTTTTAAATTTCCAAAATGATTCAGGATTTATAGATAAAATGTGGGCATAAGTTTTGCACTTTTTTGCTCATTATGAAGAAACGACGACCTGGCGACCAAAAACTAATTACACATTTTTCAGCCAATACATATATCTTTCAAGCAATTTGAATTTATAAAATCATTTCAGGTAATAGCGCAAAACTTGTTAAAGCAAGTTCTTATTGAGTTATATCAAGTGGCGGCTTTCAAATTTTCAAAATCGGTTTAGTCATTTTTGAGAAAATGTCGACGAAAACTTAGATACAGCCGTACACACCCACATACTACTTCTAAATTTGTTGTCATTTGTTTCAGAATGACTTGAAATGTCGAGAAAACGGAAAATTTTCAAATTTGGATTTTTTTGCGAAAACGCAATCTTCTCTTACGGGAAGTTAATAAATATAACAAATTAAAAGCATAGGTAATAATAGCTATTCAGAAAAACCTAAACATATATAAATAATGAAAAATGTTAAAAATAGATATGTATTTAAAAATTATTTTCTGGCTATAAAGAGTAGAAAATCAATCACTATTTGATGTATGTCTCTTGTCGGACAGATAGGGATACCAAGAATTGTTCACTGATGCGTACAATGTAGTATGGATATACATTGTTATCGATATCATTTCCTAAATATATTCACAAAATGAACAACAAGCGGAGACCGGCGTACTTCTGACGGTGACCGATGACGACGCCGTAGGTACACGGTTGTTCACAATACGGGCGCGTTATTGATTTTACCGTGAGCCCGCGTGCCAACGGTCAGACAAACGCGCGAATCTTCACACCAAGTATCATTGGATATGCCAGCCCATTAAGATGCAGTTCGCGTTTTCGTTGTTTCACACCATAAAATATATATTAAAATTGTGGTGTGATATTAAGGCCTATTAAATAGTTATTATAAATTTTACATAATTACTATTTATCTATTAATTTTATATGTTTATGGAAAAAAGATAATAGCGGAGCTAAATAATATTAGTTTTTATAATTAGTAATTAATTATACGTATAATTAAGCTTCTAAACTAAAACATAGAGAAACTAGTGCATGGTGTCGTGCTTTAAGGCTAATCACTGAAACCGAGAACTATTTTTTTAAAAAAAAGCATTACACTTTTTTGATTGAAAATAGATTTTTAAGAATTTGATTTTTTTCAAAAAATTGATTTTTTTATAATTAATTTTTTTTTATATTTATCTAAGTAATCGAGCTGTATAGATGGTTAAAAGACAAAATATCTAAGCGTGTACGCACCGCGTTATAGTCATTTTTTACCACCATATCACATAGTTTTTTTATTGAATCTTCTAAACCAGAGGTTTGCCATTAGAGGCCACACTTAAATTAGGCAGCAATAAAAGAGGCCGCATAAGCTGATTGACCTAAAATAGTGACTATTGTAAAATTATTATAGTTTTTTATAGTTTTAACAATTTATTGCATTATATAAAAAAAAGTAAACAAAATACTTCAAAATTTTAAAAAATGTAGATAAGTAAAATTTCTGGGTGTCGATGGAAGTCGAACGAAATTTCATTCACTTTTCTTGAAGAAATTTCATTGATTTTTCTTGAAAAGTTGGTATGTTTCGGACGTATGTAATGAGATAAAATCGACTTCGTTTCGATAAAATCGAATTTTAGTTCGTTTCAATTTCATTTAAACATTCATTTTTTATATAAAAATGATATTAAAGTCTTTTATTTTGAATTTGATTTCCATATTCTTATTGTTCCATAATTATTTGAAATTAAAAAAGTATATATTTTTCTTATACCATTGAATTCACTGATTTTTATTTCGCAAACTAAGATGTTAACGGTTAATTTAGAGAATTAAATTTCAAGCTTTGGAAAAAACAGATTAAATTCATTTGCGAACTTTCGATATGAATATTCCTGCTTGTTGTCATTCAAGACAATAGTAGTAACAAAAAAGGATTAATGCATTGAACGCAACGTTACCTTTTTTCAAAAGTAATATACCTAGACACTATTGACAGATATTTAAGAATATAATTTAAAAATAATATTAATAAATAGAATAGATGTACATACTCCATTTAGAGAATGATAATGTGTACCCACGAAAATAAGCGTAATATTTGATAAACTAACAATAATGAACGTGAAAGAAATAAAATAAAATAATAAAAATATGTATTTATTATGCACAAAATGTATTGTTAATTTATATTTTGCATTTGAGTTGTTCTCATTTCGAATACATATTTTGCCACATATTTGGACACTTACCTACGGCAATTTTTAAAAATTAATTTTTGTATTTTATGAAAAAGGGTATAGTTTTGTGTCATTTTTTAACTCATAATGGTCTCATAAAATTGCCAATATATCTAGGTAAAACCTGGTTGCTCCGATCTCCGCCAAAGCTGCGGATTTGCTTTTGGTTGCGAGAAGTAAAAATTTTCGGAAAATCGACTCATATTTTTTTGCACTTTTTGCATCGTATCTTCGAAACGGCTGGACATGTCTTGGCCAAAAACTAGCACGTCTCCTCATCAACAGAAATCGAATGTTTTTGTATTATTGAAGTCGGCTGATCTGTGTTTTTGAAATCGTGGATTAAAAATTGTATCCAAACATACATACATACACATTAAACTCACTCATACACACACATGCACACTAACATCAATTTTTTGTAAAATATGCTTAAATGTTCACAAAGCTTTGGAACGTGAAGATATTTTTTATCCTACGGGAAGTTAATTATATTATATTCAAATTATCGAGCACGGATAAATGCAATAGATACGTCACATTTGACATGCTGTAATGTAGTTACTAGAAAATGAAATGCTTTGTGAAATGCTATGTAAAATTTATTCAAGGCTAATTATTAATTTATATTGTGAAACAAACGTTTATTCTATACGGTAAGAGATATAAAGGTTCGATTTGACATTCAGTAATTATACTGTCTAAAGCAAAGAAACTACATCGCGACACATAATTCATTACAAACAAATTATTATTTAAAACTATGTTTAGTAAAATTTCCAGTTAATTCGTAATTATAGAAATATGTTTTTCTACTCCTATTACATATATGCAAGGTAAAACGGGGCGACCTTATGCAAATTATTAATATTTATACATGTGTCTTTAAGAATGTATGATGATATTATTTGCGAATTTAAAATGTCAAAACAATTTTACAAACGTAATCTAGCGATAAACAAATAATTTGAGTGAATAATTATTTTAGTCACAAATTTGAGTTTTAACTTTTTATCTATGTTAGCCACATTGACATAAACAACGTAATATTTCATTATGTCTAATATAATTTTAACATAATTTTTGTAGTATATAGGAAATTATGAATACGTCACACTTCACATTCAGTTTTGGGTTCAATTCAATTCAAATTCAAAGACTATATATTTCAATATATAAAAGTATGTACATTGCATATTATAACATGGGTTTATTACCCGTAGGTATTGTATCCTTCATTGGATTTAGTTTTTCAAACAATAATTAAAGTGTATGTAAAACTTTTTGACAAATCGTGTGGCAAAAAAGAGGAAAGAAACTTTTTCCCCCAAAAAAAACCACAAAGCAATATTTATAATAATAGTTAATTATACAAATAAAAAGAAAAATAAAAATAAAAGATTTATTCTCATCCAAGTATCAATTACCGCTATGGGTCGATCAGTATATATTTTGGCATGGCGTGATTGCCATACCAAATATCGTCTCTTGTGTATTGGCCGAGGCCCGCGATGTTAACATTAGGATGATCCCCACATTTTAGATAAAAATTCTCAGTGAGCTTTTTTATAAAGTCTAGTATGGTTGGTAAGTCAGTCTGTTTGTGTATGTATTTTGAAGAGTAGTAATGTCTAGTCAGTGGGTTCCTTATTTTGTTGAGTACGAGTCGTAGTGTCTTATTTTGTAATGTCTGTAGTTTTCGTAAGTTAGTCTTAGTCGTCGCGTTCCATGCCGGAGCGGCGTATGTCAGTATCGGTCTTATTAGTGTCAAGTAAAGTGTTCGCTTGTTCTTCACGCTTAGCGGGCTGTTCTGGTTCAAGAGAGGTCTCAGTAGATTCAACATCCCGTAAGCCTGTCCAATTTTTGTATTAATATGTTTTGTGAAGCTGAGTCTATGGTCCAGGGTCACACCAAGATATTTGACATCCTTCGACCACTCAACTTCACAGTCCAATACTTTAATTTTGTCCAAGTCAGTCAGTCTAGTCATGGCATTTTGGCTCTTTGTAAATAAAATTGCCTCCGTCTTTTGCGGATTGATTTTAATCTGCCATTTGTCAGTGTATTTCATCAGCTTGTCTATGTGTGTCTGTATCTTTGTAGTCAGTAGCGTCGGTGATCGTGATGATTTGTATATGGCAGTGTCGTCAGCAAACGTCAGTAACGTTGTGTCGGCGTCAGTGGGTATGTCGTGAATGTAGACGTTAAACAAGGATGGTCCCAGGATCGAGCCCTGCGGTACTCCCGCCGTCACTTGTTTAACCGTCGAAAGTCCGTTGTCTACTTGTACAGTGAAGTTACGGTCTGAAAGGTATGAGTGTAAAGTTCTCGTTATGTACGGTGGAAAGTTGAGTTGGATAAGTTTATGTACAAGTCCGTCCATCCAGATGGTGTCAAATGCCTTCTCAAAGTCGAGTAACACCAATCCGGTATGGTTTCGTCTGTTGAAGTTGAGTACTGTATTTTCTATGAGTTTTGTCAGTGGGTGTAGTGTAGAGTGTCGTTCTTTGAATCCGTATTGTGTGTCAGGTATAATTTTGTTGTGTCTTATGTGTTTGTTAAGTCTTTTGAGTAGTACCTTTTCGGCTACCTTACTCATTGTGTTGAGGAGGCTGATCGGTCTGTAGTTCTGTGGTATGTCTGGCTGTTTCCTTGGCTTCACTATTGGAAATATGATGGAGGTTTTCCAAGAAGCGGGAAAGCAGCCTTTTGTCATTAGTCTATTTATTATGCGCGTAAGTAAAATGTAGGCGTTCGTCGGCAGTTGTTTAAGTATTATGTTTTGTAGTCCGTCCGGTCCTGGTGCTTTTCTGTTCGGTAATTTTTTAACTATTGTCTTTATTTCGGAAACTGTGGCAGGGTCTATTCGTAAGTCTTTGTCCCTGTGGAGGTCAGTGAAGTCTTGAATTGTCTCGTGTACGTCTTGTTTCAGGTCTGCGTTTGACATATTGGCATTTTGTTTATGTATGTTTTCAAAGTTTTTTGCCAATATTTCCGCCTTGTCTGCTGGTGTCGTTGCGTAATTATTGTCAGTTAATTTGAGTGGAGGTATGGATGTTGGTTTTTGCGTCAGTCTTTTTGCTGTCTGCCAAATTTTGTGTGGGTCAGTATTTATGTTCTCGAGTCTTTTGGTCCAAGTGCTGTTTCGGTGGTCACGTATTTCGTTGGAAATAATTTTTGTCAGTCTGTTAACATGTTCCTTGAGTAGTCTGTCACCGGTACGTTGCCACAGTTTCTTTGTATGATTTTTAAGTTGTATTTTCAATAAAATGTGTTCTGGCAAGTCGTTGGCTGGTGTTGTTCTTGAGTCTAGTGTCGGTATAGTCTGTTGTACGGCGTCTGTGATTGTCAGTGTAAGGTGTGTTACAGCCTCCTCAATGTCAGTGTTGGTATCGATTGGCATAGTGTGTCGTGTGTTGTCTGTGATGATGTCTCTGAAAATTGGCCAGTTGGCTCTGGTGTAATTTAAAAATTTGCGTTTGGGAGTCTGGTCGACGTCTAGTCTGTCTGAAATGGTCATGAAAACTGGATTATGGTCGGAGTTGAAAAGTGTTCTTGTTATGGGTTCGGATGTTACGTGTAGATTTTTTGTCAATGCCAAATCGATCGTACTGTGGTGGTGCGTCTGTACGGTGGCGTATCTGGTCGGCGTGTCAGGATAATGTAGTTGTGCGTCTGTGGTGTTGTGTTCGGTCAGGTATTCGTAAAGTCTGTTTCCGTTCGCGTTGTTGAAGTTACAGTTCCAAGATGTGTGTTGTGCGTTAAAGTCTCCTGCCATAAGTACAAATCTGTTCGAGTCCAGTAGTCTTTGTAAGTCCGTATGTTCTAGTCTGCTTGCCGGGATGTAAATCGATATTATGGTTACTTTTTGACCTCTCTTGTATACATTAATAGCTGTTATTTCAGAACTGCCCGCTGTCAGGTTTGGCACTTGCTCGTGTCTGATGTTAGACTTAATCAAAATCGCAGTGCCGCCCCATCCGCGTGCGTCCGTCTGTCTGTCGTTTCTGTAAACTTTGTAATTGTTCATATAGAGTCTGTCCGTAGGTTTGAAGTGTGTCTCGTTAATCAGTACTATGTCCAGATCGTATTTTGTTATCGTCTGTCTCAGTTCGTCAATGTTGTTTTTAAGTCCATTAGAATTGAAATGCATTATTTGTAAGTCTTGCGATTGGTTTATGGTGATGATGTAAGAAAGTTCAAAATTGTTGTGTATTTGTCGTTATAAGTCATGTTTGTGTTTAGTGTTTTTGTCAGTTTGTATAGCTCACTGAAAATTTGCTTTACCTGGGGATCCGCAAATAGCTTCCTGATCTCGCCCATAGCAGTAAAGAGTCCTTCCGGAGTGTTGAGATCTGGATCTGGCTGGTTGGTTGTAAACTCGACCATTGATGGTGTTGGCCGGATCGGTGCTGGTCTTGGTGATGGTGAAGGCCAGGCCGGTGATAGTGTGGACTGCAGCGGAGGTCGGTATGATGTCCGTGGGACAGGGAGTTGAGGATAATCAGGTTTGAAGTTAGGGCCGGTGTTTGTCGGATTTAGAGCTGACGAGAAACTTCTTGTCAGTGGCATTGGTGTTGGAGCTGGCGCATATACTTTTCTTCTCTTAAGAGTATCGTTTTCCTTCTTCTCAATGAAATTAAGGAGTGCGGAGCACTGAGAATAGTTCGCCGGGTGTTCTTTCTTACAATTGACACACATCGGTGCCTCGGTTAGTAGTTTCTTGCACGCACCTGGCGCGTGCATCTCGAGGCACTTTATACACCTGTACTTCATATCGCAGGTGTACGATGTGTGTCCAAAATTCAAACAGTTGTGACACTGTAGAGCCCTATTTTGTGACCTGTATGTCTCCCAAGAGAAGATGTGCCCTCCAATGTTACTAATTTGCTTCAGCTCCGACATGTCTTGATCTTTCTCCAGAGAGACAATGTATATGGGCAGCTTATGTTGGCTGCCATCCGATAACTTTCGTTTGATCTGTATCACTTGTCTGACTTTAACTCCTTTCAATAAGAGGTCTTCGCAAACTTCAGCTTCGGGTATCGAAGGATGAAGTCCAGTCATTGTAATTTTCTTCGGCAAATCTTTTCTCATCGAGTATGTGTAGAATTGGTAATGGCATTCTCTCAATACCTTTTTAACTTGCTCGTGTTCCTGGATTGTATCTGTAAAAATTTTGTGTAATTGCGTGTTGAAAAACTGATATCTAAATTGGATCTTAGTTATGTCTCTGATGTACTTTATTGTTTTCAATTCTAAGTTTGCCTTGATGATGATGGGTGGTATTTTCTCAGGTGTTTTGCTTAACTTGTTCGGTGATTCTCGATTGCCAGACTCGGATGGCTGCTGTCCAACATTTCCCTCTGGTTCCTTCTTCTTAGCTCTCTTTCTCCGTGACACTTTTCTATATTCGTTCAACTCCCTGTCTGTATCCATGTCCGATCGGTCCGATAGTGCATTGAATTTGTTTTTGAGGGCACCGCTGGTCTGTACCTCCATGCTCATTTTGATCTTCTTCCCAGGCTTCTGCCTGGGAATATCCTTGGGCTCTTCAATATACTCGGCACTGATTTTAAGAAAATAAATCAAAAGTACTTAAAACAAATAAATTTAGAAAAATCACTTTCTAAAATGCGCTTATCCTCTAACCATTACCAACACCGACCCAGTGTTTGGAAAGAGGAGTCAGCAAAAGGCACGTTCACCTTTAAAATTTAGAACACTGAACAAGGCGTATATTACCTTGTAAGTATTAAGCCCGGTGCCTTTAAAAAGGCAAGATTTAGAATCAATTCCGGACTTATTACTTATTTCACAAAATCTATTGACACTTCACTGAAAAACAAATGACAATCCTCTCTACCAGTATTGCCCAGTTTTGGGTTCTATTTTTAAATGTATTTTAGTAGTTTTATTTGCAGTTATTCGAAGTGTGGAGTCTTACTAAGATTCAAAACAAATTATAAATTACAAATATAACTTCTATATTTTACTTCCAGTGCATACAATTCACCAGTTTCATGTTTTTAACTATCATCACAAAAATTATAGATTAATGCTATTTAAAAATTTGCAAGCTCTGAGAATAGTGCTTTTCACCAGTTTTTAACTTCCCGTAGGGTAAGTTATTGCAATGGGCCGAAAATCGAAATTGAAAATTTTTACATTTCTCGACGTTTTGAAGGTTTCTGAACATTTTTGCATACCGCACGGATCAACCGATTTGAATGGTTCAAAAATCATTCGATTTCTATTGATAGGGAGATAAGCTGATTAGTTTTTGGCAAAGACAGGTCCAGCAGTTACGGAGATAAAGAGCAAAGAGTGCATAAAATAGATATCGAGTTTTTGAGAGAACGGAGCATCCAATTTGAATGATCTAAAAAACATTCAATTAGTAATGATTGGGAAAAGTGTTTATTCGTTTTTGGCAAAGGTAGGCCCAGCCATTTCGAAGACACGGAGCTAAATGTGTAAAAAATGGCAGTTTTTGAGAGAACTAAGCGTTCGATTTAAATGATTCAAAGAACTTTTTGTTTGTCTTAACAAAATAATTGATTTTGGAAAAAAAAAATTTTGATTCAACTTTTTTTTGTTTTTCAAAAAATTTTTTTTTGTATATCGAAAATAATTTAGATTTTATTTTTAATTCTGACTATAGTTCTAATATACTTTAAACAAATAATTTCAACTTTGCAATTCAGTTCATATAATTCTTATAAATATTACATGTTACAATAGAATATTGTATAGAATGTTACAATATTAATAATAATCTATTTGAAAACATTCAGTATTTCTCGAACATTTCGTTACGGTACGGGAAGTTCCAGCAATTTGCCTTAAGGCACGATGCCATACACCACACTAGTTATTTTTTAACTATCACAAACATTTTAGATTAACCACTTAACGGTCGGGTTTTTTTTCGTGAAAAGTGATCTAAAAGAGCAGTTTTTTTTATTGCGGATTTTAAAAGTTTAATTGATATAATATGTGTTTCTGATAACATTTTCTATTTATTTATTTTATTTTTGTTTAAAATTAACAATATATATTATAATGCCGATGACCGTTTTGGTGGTTTTTGGACTACGTTTATGCTTTATGTATAAATTATTGTGTTATAATATGATAAATTGGTCAGCTCTGGGCATAGTGTAAAACCCCGCCAGTTTTAAATGTGGATGAAAAATTGTTTGTAAAGGAGAAAGTACCATCTTACATTCATTCAAGCTAAAGTATTAGATTGTCAATTTTTAATTTTTGTCTTTAATTTAGAAAAAAAATATTTTTAAAAATTTCGAAATTTCTTGAAAATTTGAAACTCATTCTAGTCGATTAATTCATACTATCAAAAATGTCATTTGATTCAAACATATGAATTTGAACACTTTAAAAATTTAAAATTTGGAACAAAATTAGTAATTATTTAAATTTCTATAAAGTGTCTGATAATTTGATTTGCATTTTCAGTTTTTCAAATTATTGAGTTATAGGTTTTAATGACAGTTTTGTTTGTAATTCCAATCCAAATAGCTACACTATATATGATTTTATACAAAATAAAAATTGTAAAAAGTTTTCATCTCGACCTCGTCATAAATGAATCAAATTCACATGTTATATGAGTATTTCCATTCTATGTGGCGTATTCTGAAAAGCTTTAGCAGACAACGAACAGTGTTATATTACCATCCCATGTGTGCTTGTGAATTGAATACACGCTAAAACGGACATATACATTGCCCGCAACAAGTGCCATTGACAATCATTGTCCGGGCTGGAAGCTCTCACAGTATTTGCTCATCAGTTATGGGGGAATTTCAATATGACGGCGAACGAAATGAAATGCATTCGAGAATATACGCCGGAAAACGCATAGTGAATTTTATTGAAGTAATTAAGATTTAAATTACGTAAAACAATATGCTTACAGCACTGTTTAGGTTATTAATTAATTTTCTGAAAATACAATTTTGGCAGAATATTATAAAAAGCTACATGTTATTGAAATAAATATTCCGAAATATATTCCATATTAAATTTACTATGTACATTAATATCTGAATATATTTACATTCCGTAAAACCAAAATGCTGAAACTTCTTCCTACCAACTTTGCTTGCTCCTATAAATCAAGAGCCCTTGTGGAATTGAAAACTTTGTATAATATTTCAGTACATAAACTCCAAACTTACAACATGATTATGCTGCACTACTATTCAGAGTAACCTAGATTTATTTGGTCATTAAGTTAATTTTATTAATTAAAACTATAGACATTTTATTCTCTCTCTCTGAATTGATATCTAAATTATTGTTTTTAACTTATTTAATATATTTTATTATTTACCAAAAAGATTGTAAGATCAAACTGTATTTTGACTGTTATTTTGAAAAAAAATCATTAATTTTAAAATCGCAAACCATTTTTCAATTTATTGTGAATGATACGTAGGGAAGACTGGGTACGGTTGTGCCAGGATGCGGTAACTAAACAATACTGATTTTGTGATAGGGTCAAAGGAAGAAATATGGAGTACGATTGTTCGAACAAGTTTCATTATTGCTCTCAGTCATCGCCTTAGTCAGCGCTTTAGATCATTAACGTGATCTGTAGACAGCATTGGTTTAAATAGTCAAAAGTGAGTTTGCATGTTCGAATTATTTTAATAATAACTGTTAATTGTATACAGATAGATCACTTTGTTCGTTATTTTGCTGTAAGTTGAACATTAGTCGTTATTTATCAGCAATTAGTTTTTACTTGGATAATGACTGAGCTAAAAGTCATAGTAATAATTCGTTTTCAAAAGTGTGCATTGGGTACGGTTTCAATAAATTTTGGAGTACCGTTGTGACATGTATTATTTCTTCTCCTTTTCGGGTGAAAATTAAACAGAAAAAATCTAGCTAAGAAGGACAAAATACAAAAAAGTAAAAAAAAGGAAAAACAAAATAATAAAAAAATGATTTCACAAAGAATTCTTGTTAACTTTGTTAAGAAATTGAGTTTTATTACATATCGTTATATTTATATTTAACTTGCCGAAGGAGAAGTTTGTTTTCATCAAAAAATACGATTCGCTAGTTTTATGCTTTTCAAGCCATTCTGAGTCGAATGAGACCAAATTTGGAAAAAGTATGTGTGTGTGTCTGTGTGTATGTGTGTGCATGTATGTGAACTGATTTTTTGCTGTAAATCGACGTTTTCTCAAAAACGGCTGGACCGAATTCAAAAATTTAAAAGCCATTCTATGTATCACGATGAGGACTATTGTTTCTCAGTTTTGTGCGATGATCGGCCAACCCCTTTCTTTATAAATCCTAAAAAAGTGAAAAAATTTTCATCTAACGTTTTCGCCCGCAATTCTGAATCGATTTTGAAAATTCAAAAACCGTTCGAAAGGTTGGGTTGGGAATCGTGCTGATTAATTTTTGGTAGAGATTGCCCGGGCCGTTTTCTTATAATAAAGTTTTAAAAAAAAATTGACATTTTTTATGATTATTTTTTTTTGACGGTAGATACCGTAGTTTTCTAGATCATACTGAAATATTACGGTACTACTACAACTCGTTTAGCTTTAAAAATTCGTCAAAGTTTACAAAAATTAGTATGGTCTTTTTGGTATTTGTCAAAATTAGAATTTTCATCGACGTTTGCTCTAAAACGCCTGAACTGATTTCAGAAATTTAATTTATCGTTTCTCAGTTTCGTGCGACGATCGGCCGAGCTGTTTCTTTGTAATTTGGAAAAAAAGTGTTTAACTTTTCGTATACATTTAAGCTCATACTACTGAATCGATTTTGAAAAATCAAAAACTGTTCGAAAGATATTAGTTGGGAATGATACTGACTAGCTTTAGGTGAAAATCTACCGAACCGTTATCTTGTAATTAACTGTTGAGAAAAAAATTAAGCCGGTTTTTATGGAACTTTTTTTTGGCGATATATATCATGGTCTTACAGAACTTACTGAAATATTACGGCCTTACGGCAATTAGTTTAATTTTAAAAATTCATAAAAATTTGAGAAAATGAGTAGTTTTTTTTGACATTTGTTAAAATTAAAATTAGACGATTTACTTGGTATAACGATAGAGTACTTGGAACATGCTAAACAATTAAAGTCCTACAAAAAACTGGCTCAATTATAAAAATTATTGATTTTTGAAAATTTGCTTTTAAAAAATATTCCGATCGGGTTGACGTGTTCGATTATTAATAATGTTCAATAAATCCACTTCGAGTACTTTTAACTACTCATAAGTTAATCTATCATGGATTAAGTCGATTATTTACACAAATCGGGAAGTTCATGTAACTTGCCGCAAGGAAAAATACCAATACCAACTAGTTTATTTATAAGCGTTATTTAAATGTTTATGTTGGGTCGTGTTATATATTGTTACATATTATTGCTAAAAACGACAATAAAAGTCGTAATAAACCATTTTGGTGTTTAAACCTCTTGTTTTTAACCTATTTTTATGCTGTTACAACTGACTCAAATTGCTGTCACAACCGTCCCTCAGATGTGGACGGTTGTGCTTCTGGTTCTTTTTCGTATAATTGGTTTTTATGTCTGATTCGTCATATTTAAGGACATTATTTCCACGTAGAAAAATGTTCAAATTCCAGCTAAGTAAATTAACAAAATTATGGCTGGTCGTAAAAAAGTGGCACAACCGTACTCAGTCTCTCCTTAATCAAATATATATAGAGAATCAATACTAAGTTACTGTGCTATAACATAATATTCAATTGATGTAACTGTTAAACTTACTATCTTTCAACTATTTTGTTGAAGTTTTCAAAATATTTTAATGAATCTACATTGATAAAATGCGAAAGAATAGATATTGTTAAATATATGAAAGTCGAATTTTAGTTAAAATATTTAAATGTTGTGACATTTACTGTTAAAGGTACACGTTCATGTGTGAGTTAATGAATTAAAAATGATAATGCGGTGAATCTGAGTAACACGATGTTAGTGCCCATTATTAATAGTGAATAATAGTCCAGATTATGTTATCTTAATATTTCACTGATCGCAAGACTTTCCCCTAATTTAGCGCCATCCCAAACATCTCTTGATCGGAAAATTCATTCTAATCCTAATTCAATGATATTTGCTTTGGCTCTGTATCGCTAGTCCCGAACTAACGAAGGATTTAAACCCTTCGCTCCTAGATCATGCTATTAGCCAAAAGTTCGACGATGCCGAGGTATCAAACGCACGCTATGCTTCTACATTATTCAGGGCGTAAGTGCGCTTTCTCTTCTATACGCCGAACATTTGATGTGTATTCTAGGAACTTTACGCTTTTCTTCTTCGGAGCACTCTTGGGTATCGGCAACAGCGTCACGTGCTACGTATCACTAATGCTGTTTATATATAACAAAACTCTCATATATCTTGTAATACACAGAATCCGATTTCATAAATTTATTTATGTAGACGCAACATTAATCTTAAATAGGTTGTATATATTTACGACTAGCGAATTTCTATATATTACTTGTTTTCGTTAGACGAACGCATTTTTGAACGATTATTTAATGCTTATTGACAGATATCCATGGTAGATACGCCTTGTGTAAATCGAATTTGTACACGAAATATTCAATGGAATTACTTATTTACTAAAATACACACACTCATTTGAAGCTATTGCTGCTTAAATAAATATTACTATCAGGCAGGTAAACTTCTATATGTAACAAATTAAATTTGGTATTATATGATAATATAATGTATTGCAATCAAACAATGCTATCATGTTACCTTTAGATATTTGATTTAGATAGCTACAGCTCATATTTTAATAAAATAGACGTTGACTTATACAAGCTACGGTTTTAGAAACTAGAGCTTTGTATCATAGTTTCCTTATCTATGCATAGTTTAATAGAAATATGAAACAAACGAATTATAAAACTAATGATGCATGGCATTGTGTAGATAGAACACTGTAGATAGAAAATATTGAATATCTTCAAATATATTATAATAAATACTGAAACTTTCATTATTCGTATTTTATGGATTGTACAATGACGTTTACACATGTTTAACTAAATGAAAATAAAACTTGATCAGGCGGAATTAGAATAAAGGAACTTATATCATATTTCTAAGAATTAATAAACTAAATTGCAAAAATTATTTATGCCAAGTATATATGTGAGTTTCAGACATCAGATAGATTTTAAAGTAAAATCCGAGTCATTTCTAACTTCCCGTAGGGCAAAATATAGTAATCGCAAAAAATCGAAAATGAAAATTTTTATATATCTTTACGTTTCAAAATCTTCTGAACATTTTGGCATACCTGAGAAAAAATGGATTTATGTGTGTGTGTGTATGTGTGTATGTGTGTGTGCGTGTATGTATCTGTGTGCGGATACAAATTTTCGTCGATGATTTCGGGATCGCGGATAAAGCGGTTTATATAATTCAAAAAACATTCGATTTGTATTGATAAGGAGACGTGCTGATTAGTTTTTGGCGGAGGCAGGTCTAGCCATTTTGAAGATACGGGGCAAAAGGTGCCCAAAATGGTAACTCGGCTTTCAACAGAACGGAGCGTCCTATTTAAATAATTCTAATTCTAATTAATTTAAAAATATTTTACTTGTATTGACAAAACAAAGAATTGATCAAATTTTTATGAAGGCAGGTCTAGCGGTTTCGGAGATCTAGTGAAAAAAGTAAAGAAAATGCCATTTGGCGGTCAAAAATGATCATTAGACATATACACATCAAATTATCAGTTATTTTACAGAGATTTTAATAATAAGTATAAATTTTGTTTACATTCCTATGGGTTTCGTACCAATGTTTATATGTTAGACGGCGACGCGGCGCGTACGCGTATTGACATTTCGTCTCTATGCAGTTAAAGCAGTACGATTACTTTGACAAAAAGTTCAGAATTTCCAAAATATGTCTAAATAAAGAAAACATTTTTTTTTCAAAAAAAATTTTTTTTCAAAAGAAAGGTATTTTTTGTCAAATTTATAGTTTTCCAAAAATCTAATTTGTTCGAAGTAAATTTTTTTCAACAATGTTAATTTTTTTAAAAAAATAATAATTTTTGGTACGTGAAGTTCCAGCAATTTGCCTTAGGGCACGATGCCATGCGCCCCACTAGTTATTATATATTTTGTTGTACCATCAACGATAACGCCAAACAATATGTAGGGTCTTCATGCTGCTTAAGAAAGTTGTGCCAATCTGTGCAGGCTGATCAGTAAAACAGACAAATACGTTTAATTTATTTATTTATTTCATGAATTCTTCTTGTACACTTTACATACAACTTAAACAACTGAAAATAAATACGACTGAATATGCTTAACTAAAATACGACTCCATTGAAAACTAAAGTACGACAGCCTCAAGACTGCGTCATTGCAAGCCTTTTTATCAGCTTGCCTTCAATGTGACTTTGAAATCCTAGATAATATTATGCACAGTGCAACACAATACTTTTTAGTTTACATGGAATTTAGATTTTTTACGCAGATATTAGTTAAATACCAGTCTAACTGGTTATATATGGTTTTATTGCAAATTCTTCAACTATTGGCTTAATTAATTTCCCGTAGGATACGTGAAATTATAAGTTATAGTAATCGAAAAAAGATTAAAAATGAAAATTATTATATATCTTTACGTTTCAGAATCGAAATCAAAAATATCAAAATATGAAAAAAATCATATATATATATATATATATATATATATATATATATATATATATATTGAATGGTAGAGTCTTGGATTTGTGTATATTTTGTAGAGTTTCGAACAAGAATCCAAAAATAATACAAAATAAAAAAACAAGAAAAGTTTTTAATAAACAATTCTTTATTTAATTATTTGTTTACTGTCAACGTTTCGGAACTAGGTACGTTCCATCCATTATCAAGATCATGTTTCTTGACAGATGTCCTGAAGATGGAACGTACCTAGTTCCGAAACGTTGACAGTAAACAAATAATTAAATAAAGAAATTGTTTATTAAAAACTTTTCTTGTTTTTTTATTTTGTATTATTTTTGGATTCTTGTTCGAAACTCTACAAAATATATATATATATATATATATATATATATATATATATATATATATATATATTAATATTTAAAAATCCTCATATTTATTTAAAAAACATCTCTTTTTTTCAAATTTAAAAACAATATAACGCTTTTTTAAAAATTCTAATTTTTGTTACGGGAAGTTGCAGTCTTAAAGCACGATGCTGCACCATGAGTTTGAATATATTAATTGAAAAACAGTGTTTTTTGAATAAAATGCATACGCACATAAAGGTCATGGGTGTGTTTCCATACAGAATTGGCGTCATAAAATCCGTTTATCAAAAAAATCCAATATATCAATTTTCAATTATATAGATCATTATTTATTACGTGGCTACTTTTTTCGAACTCACGACTTGCCGGAATAATAAAAACATTAAAAAAGTGGCGTGGTTCTATTTGCGCTGGTTTTGACAATATTATTTGTAATAAATAATGTTGAAAAAATATTTTTTACTGAATGAAACAATGAAAATGAATATTATTTTATTAGGTTATTTGGACTACTAATTAGCAGCATTCGAAAATCTGTACATTTTTTTACTATTATACAAAATTTTGTTTTCCCCGAGGTGGAACTTCGTATTCAAAAGTTGAAAATCTGAGCTAGTACACATTTTTGACCGTATAAGAACACCATGTAAGTTCACTTTCCAAGAGCGTATTACCCTCGTTGTCGTGCGTCTTAACAAATTATGTATATTGAAATATTTATTAATTAAATTTGATATATTCATTTATATCTTGTATATATCGTGGGACTCAAAATATGATTGATTCTATAAAAATACGATTCATTTGAATTCAAAGTCATTTATATCTATATCTATTTCCAGTAATAAAATGTCTCCGCGGCCCTCACTGATACCAGACGCGGAGTCTCCACCGCCATCAGCAATCCCAGCCCGAGCCAGTCAGCGTCTGTTACACCAACAACAAACTGCCGCTGCGACTGCGAGTACACCGACAACGGCGGCCGCTGCAACCCCGCAACGAAGACAGAGCCGGGAAAGCCGCCAAGCAGAGCAGGCGCATGCAGAGTATGTTTTAAAAAAGCTTTAAAGCCGGACGATTTCAGCAAGACGTGTTCGGACTGCCAACAAAGTTTGTTGTGAGATTGCGCAAGTTATAGCAAACAAGACGAAAGCGATGATCAGGTATTTTTCAAGAATTATAAACAGAATGTATGAATATATATTTATTTATATTTTTTTGAATATGTAACATTTCTATATACTTTTTAAAATGCTCAACTTCATATTGTGAAGTCGCATTCTTATTCGTTTACAAAATACCAGCGGTTGATACTGCGGATTTTGTATTAGATAGTGATTTAGCAAAGCAGGTACTAAAAGAGAGAAGAAAATCTGAGACTATATCTAACTAGTGGTGCATGATATCGTGTCTTAAGGCAAATTGATGGAACTTTCCGTATATTTTTTTTACCTTTAAAACTTTGAAAAAAATAGATCTTTATAGGAATTTTGAATTTTTTTGACATTTTTGAAAATATTGCAAAACCAACGTTTTAAATTTTTATGAAAAAATTCGGCTTGTTCGAAAATTTTGAAACCCTATCAAGTCGGTCGATCTGCAGTGTCGAAATGCCGAGGAAATTGGTTTGAACTATATAAACTAACTTTAGTTGTTTTCCATATTTGTACTGTTACATACATTTAATCCTTGTCGTAAATTAATTAATGAGAATTAAGTATCAGTAACTAGTTCCTATCTTGAATAAATCGAAAGAACTATTGTAATAGTAAATATCGAAAGTAGTTACTTTTATTCTTTAAATTTAATATGATATATAGTAAACAATAAATGAAATATATAACTCACTATGCGTCTAAATACTGAAAAAATTATATAATAATTATCAATTTATCAAGTAAATTATTATCACTCAATAGTTATAAAACTCATTTCTTATAATTTATAACATAGCTATTTGATATTGAAAAATGCAGTTTCTGAAAGTAGAAATTTATTGACGTAATATGAATGTTATATTAACAAAATTTTATAATGGTAATAAAACGTAAAATGCAATGCACGTAAATTGGTGTTAGATTAATATTTCAACCAATTACAAAATATTGTTGAAATAGTTTTAAAAATATGAACATTAGTATAGTTTCACGTTTTTTTTAATAGAGTTTATAAGAAGTATACATTGCCGATTCTACAAATTATTATTATTGAAAGTCAATAAGAAAGTTATTCTAATTGCATATTTAGAATTTTAATTTCTTATAAAAACATTATAAACGGTAAAATAAGGTGCCATCATTCTTTCGTAAAAAAGTATAAAAGCAGATGACTAAACACTTGTTGAAGCAATTTTGATACGATAGATACACATTAAGGTATTTTCAATATATTATATTTGTTAAAATGTGTAAAGGATGAACTATTTCATATACTAAAATTAATACTGTTCAGGTATCATAGTTGAATGAACTTTCACGTGAAAACAATATTAGAAAGACGATGGTACAAATGTTGCATCAACATTATTGTTTCGACGACGATAATTGAAAATCAATACAAAAACAATATATCATAATCCACCCATATCTCGGACATCATTTCTAATGCATCGGTAAATCTTTGCTATAGAGTTTGACGACAAATAAACAACGGCTCAATTCAACACAGATTGAATTTTATATGGTTATTTTATTTAATAACCTATTCCACTATGTATTCGACATTGTATCTATTTTTACACTTTTTTTTTATTTTTGCATATTTATTTGCCATGATTAATTCAATGTTCTATATTATATTAGATTTTTTTATTTATCTGCATTTTTTCATAATTGTTGATAGCTTATTTTGTTGATGCTGAATGGATTGAATGCACATTATATAGGTTTTTGCACAGAGATGCTAGAGGCTATCTGTAACAGGGGTAACTAGTAACAGGAGTTTTTCAATAGGATCTCAAAAGATTTTAAAATATTTTTTTGTCTCGATTGTACATGTAAACCGTACTACATGATATTGTCATAGCTACTATTCCGCAATATGCAATATGCAGGACTGTGCTGATGCAAACTGCCCGTCATTTTTGACATGTATTCTAAAATTGATCAAAATCTCGGTTTGCGTTATTATTTCATGTATCTTATTTTATTTAGAAAAATATCAATCTTTGAAAATGTATTACAATTTTTGTGAATTCTAAATTGTTTGAATGAATAATGATCAATGTTTGAATGATTTTGATTAATGTCAAATATTACACCTAAGGTTAGTTGAAACAAAATCTTGGGCTAGTTGTAAAATACAAAAATTAAATACAGGTTCAAGTGAATAAAATTAAATAGAATGTACATTCTAATATGTGGGTATTTGTAAATTGTGTTACAGGAGACACTTTATTTTATTTATATTATATTATAATAATATTTATAGTTTACGTTGATTTATGGTAAAATTTATATTACAGAAGACATTAATATATTTTATTTGGGTTATCTATATTTTGCATTGACGTTTAAAAAGAATAACTTAAAACAAGTAAATTTTCTTAAAAATAATTAAATAATAAATAATCACAGCTATTATTGTCGTTTTTTATCGTAACTACTTGCCCTAATGTATGTACAACAACAATTATAAGTTGGGGTAAGTTGGGTAAGTTGTAACATCGCAGTTTATCTAGAAATTGATCAATTGTGAAATAATGAACAACAGCTGTAAAATTATTTTTACTTGAATAATAATAATAATTATATATTTTTGATCAAGTGAAAATGGGAATAGATTCTCAAGTGAAAATCGATATTGCTACTGCACTATCGCGCTGCGTACAACGCAGGATTTGAACTGGGATCTTGTGGCCAGAAACTAATTTAAGATTCCATCTACTTAACGATAGATAAACCAATCGTCACATAAAATTGAACAGTTTCATCTCAAATTTATATTTTGAAAGTATTGATAATGTTTTAAAATCTTTGCAAAAATGGTTGCGAATGAGATAGAGACCGGGTATATATGCTTATTACGAGCAAACGGTTCGACACGTTATATTGCAAAATTTCAATTAAAGTTTTCTGTAAATTATCAGAATGGAAATTTTTATAAAGAAATTTGCCTATTGCAATTGTTATTCTACTAAAAAGTCATGGAACTATTTATTTCGAAATTGAAAAGCTGTACCATTCTTTGCTTTCCGTCTATAAGATAAAATGCCCCATAAAATATATAGCGTCCCATTGCTTCTTAAGTTCTCCCTTAACGTAATAGCACTTACATATAATATATCAAACACGATATAATCTGGCGCACCTGTTGTGTAGTTTTGAACTTCTTTATGGTTTCAGCTCTACAATTTTCATAAAATAATTTTGTAAAGCAATACTTGATTTGCCTATTTATAAATGTATTTGTATAAATAATATTTTTTTAATTTATCACGAACTTGAAGTTAAGAATTATTATGAAAAAACTACGTCGATACTGTGTAATAAATAATGGGTAGTACGGCTCTAGGGTAGATCCGTAAGCTGAGTTAAACTCCAACTCAAAAAATAGCGTGAAAGATTTTCCATTGTCATTTCACACAGCAGTGCCCAAAATGATCTATTTTCAATTGGAAACATATTTTTGATTTATATTTCGAAGTGCAATAAATTTTGAAGTAAAAATCGCTACTGCACGATGTCATTTTGTCTAATACGGGATTGTAACCCACGACTCTGTCCACACGAGTTTGTTAGTTTTAATCATTACACTACGAAACATCCACTGCGTAATATACATGTTTGTTAAGTGATTTTAATTATTACGGAATTTTCAAACTTTATATTATGCAATCTGTATAAAATTTTAACACGAACCTAAAAAGTTACAACAGAGCTCTGATTTGAAGTTGGTTTTATAAAATTGTTTTCCAGTAAAATCGAGCGTCAATAAAATTACAATTTTTGAAACTTTACTTTAGAAGAAGCAAAATATAATTTATTTTTATTGAAAAAATGTCTGGGGAATAAATAATAATTTTTGTTATAATAATAATTCAAATAGAATTAGAAATAAGTTTTGGATCTACTCAGTTCTGAATATTTTATAAATTATTGTGAAATATATTATTTAGTGCATGTACCTAGTACTTAACACTGTTTACATAATGTCTCTAAGAAGATCATCGACTCATGCTTCCATCTAAAATATATTATATCAACATAACATGCAATAAATATATTGTGTTATGTAACTTTATGATCAAACATATATATATTAGGAGATATAAGATATTTATATACTTCCTATCAAATGGTATGCTGCTTTATGTAATTTGGAAAAACACTGACAAGGAGAACCCGCGCATTGCTCGTCTGGGATTTTGATGAAATTTGGCACAATGGTAGATTTCATGCCCAAACTGACTCTGGTAAAATATTAGAGGCCTATGAAAAGCGGTTTAATTATAAAAATTAATTAAAGTTTGCATTTAAGCAGCGCACTGTACACCATCGCTACACATAGCATGGAGCGAAAAAATTTATTTTTTTGTTTGTTGTATTGTTAAGTATCATCCAGTCAATTGTAGAACTTATATTAGCGTTTATATGCAAAGAAATTATATTTTTTTTTCACTCTTATTATTGTTGTTATTAATATGAAATTATAATGTTTTACATCAATTTTTCTGGTATCACATCAAATTTATATACACGTAAAAGGGGACTTTATTATAGAATTTAATGAAAAATATAAAATCAATTTAAAATTTGAATTAATTTTAATTTTATTAACTCATGCAGTTATAAATATGAAATGAAAATAGTAAAAAAAATAAAAACCTTAAGTCGGATTCGAACTCTCGACCATAGACGCAAAAATTACAATTCGCCGACGTTACCACTCGGACAATCACCCGTTGATAAGAAAGAACGCTCCATGCTATGTGTAGCGATGGTGTACAGTGCGCTGCTTAAATGCAAACTTTAATTAATTTTTATAATTAAACCGCTTTTCATAGGCCTCTAATATTTTACCAGAGTCAGTTTGGGCATGAAATCTACCATTGTGCCCAATTTCATCAAAATCCCAGACGAGCAATGCGCGGGTTCTCCTTGTGAGATAAAAGTTTATGGTATGTGATACCAATTACCACAGCATTCAGAATATCAGAACTCATTTTTTTAAATGAATTATTGCTATATTGACCTGATCATAGAATACTTGTGACCGTGTTTGTTTTTTTTTCTTTTTGAAGTAAAACTTCTTTAGGCGCGACAAGGGTGTAAATTCGTACGAATGCAACGGAAGTGCGTTACGGCCGAGTCGAGTGCCAATCATTCGTCATTCGCTCTCGATGATATCATTTCTACACGGATCGATTGTGATTAGTCGTCGTGTACGTGAATAAAGATCTGTCGTTGTACGCGTATCGGTATCAACATTGTATGCGTATCGGCATCAACGTTGTGTGCATACCGATATTAACAAGGAAATTGGCATTGATAAATGAATATTTTAAAGTAACATCGAAGTACAAATCTTGATTTAATGAAAAATGCCTGAATCAGAAGAATAGTTTATCCGTCCCCCGTAAATAATTATAATGAAAATAAAAAACAAATGCAAGATTTGTGCCGTATATGAAATGTAAATTTATTGAAATAATTTTTATATTATTCGTAGTTTCTGTAAATCTTTGAAGTTATTGAAATGAAAAATATTTTTTAGACAAGACAGATATTACTGCTGTTCAAAGAATGAAATTATATCGCCAGCGAAAATTTTTTGCTTATTTTGATTTGAACAAATGTTCAAAAAGCCGCTCCGAAAAATTTTTGGTCAATTTTTATTTTTTCATAATTCGTATATAAAAATACATATAACTCTAAATTTTCACCCTCTTACCACAAAATCCTATTTTGTAATAATTATTATGGTAGTTGCAACATTTTTCATATCAATTTCTGTCAGTAAACTGAAGTCAGTGTTTTTGACTGAAATTTATTGGGAGCTTATAAAAAAGTACAATTTTGTATTAAAAAATCATTTTAACAAGAGTTTTTCAACTCTAAAACTTATTTTTTTATTTGATCATTTTCTTATATTTTTTCAAAGTTTGAAAAATACATAAATGCAACACTCAATTTTCACCGTTCTACAGTACTTCCCAATTTAATCATTTCTATCCTGATCAATAATTGGTCCATTATCGACTTTTTGTGGACGTTTTTTACTAAATTAATTTTCAATGTTAATAAATTTTATATTTAGTAAAGGTTGATCACCTTTAACACTCTTTTAAATTTTTTGAAGTTTTTTTTTATTACTTTATTTTACATTTGATTATTTTATATATAAGTATATAGATACTGTGGAATTAAAAAGTGAACTAGTAGTGTATGGCATCGTGCCTTAAGGCAAATTGCTGGAACTTTCCGTACCGTAACAAAATGTTCGAGGAATATTAAATGTTTTAAAATAGATTTTTATAAATATTGTATCATTGTGAAATAGTTGAAATTATTTGTTTAAAGTATATTAGAATTAAAATTGAAATCTGAATTATTTTCGATATACAAAAAAAAATTTAAAAAAATTGAAACAACATTTTTTTTCCAAAAACAATTATTTTGTTAAAACTAGCATAAAGTTCTTTGAATCATTAAAATCGGGCGCTTGATTCTCTCAAAAACTACCATTTTTTGCACATTTAGCTCTGTATTTTCGAAATGGTTTTACCTGCGTTTGCCAAAAACTGATCACCTGTTTTCCCTATCATTTCAAATTGAATGTTTTTAGATCATTCAAGTGGGATACTCGTTTCTCTCAAAAACTCGATTTGTATTTTCTGCACTCTTTGCAGGCTGGACCTGCCTTCATCAAAAACTAATCAGCGCGTCTCCCTATCATAAGGAATCGAATGTTTTTTGAACCATTTAAATCGGCTGAACCGTACGCCCGAAAACGTGGACGAAAAAATGCTGATATTATACAAAACACACACACACATCTATTTTTTCTGACGTATGCCAAAATGTTCAAAAACATGAAGATATGCAAAAATGTTCATTTTCGATTTTCGGCCCATTACTATAACTACCCTAAAAGATTATGTAAATATAAAGAATTATATAAATATGATGTAGAGAGGGACTTGAAGATCCGCGCTTAAAAACGTCCACTAAAGGGCGATTACAAAGATGTAAAAAATGTTAAAGATAATAGTAAATAAAAAAATAAAAAAAGTTCACAAATGAATAAATAAATATTTCTCGGCTAGAAATGATTTGATTTGGATCGAGTAAAATGCGAACGGAGGTTGTTTAAATTAAATGATTTGAACGGGACATCACTACTTCCTTGTCTACCTCATTGTCTTTGTTAATGATTGCTCTAAAATATAGAGAGTAACTCTTATTTTTAAATTATTCAGTGTATGATTGGGTGCTCATAATCATATTATATTTGTTAAATATTAAATTGACTGGTTATAAAATTATGAATCAATATGCCAAAGCATCAGCAAATTGCGCATAAGCGTCTATGTCATAAGTAAATTGTGCAGTTTAAATTGCCAGTTACGTTAAACATTTGGCCGAATCTTAATTAAATAACAGCGTTCACATCGGTTTTCACGCCGTATCTGTGGATTACACGCGCCGATACCACTGAAATGAACCTGAAACAGACATAAAGCAGTCGATTGCGAACAGTTGGTACATTTACGGTTTGTGCAATCGTTGTTTCCTCCGCAAGATTGACATTTAATTATGCAAACGAATCGCAAACATATATCCATCTCGACATGGATATCTCTCTTCTTCGATGGCGCCGGCACTTTCTCGGGTAGCATCAGTTCTATGCGGTATGCCTTCAACCTTCAAGTTACATTTCAAATTAAGCCTTACAATAATACCTGCGGCTTTTAATTTGATTGTCTTGATTCACACAAAATAAACTGCTTTGAACGTAAAGCATATGTATGATCCATTTAAGCATGATTAATTTAACTCAGAGATACAGAATCCATTAATTAGTTGTAATTTAAATTGCTGACAAAATTGAATTAATATAATTAGTAATTAATTTGGATTATTAAATATTATACATTTAAATCTAAATAATTTTTCAGAAGTTTTCAAATTTGTTAATAATTTACAAAATAAAATCTTAACAAATACTTATAAATACTTCTACTATATACGTAACACATTACTATTCTGCAATGATTTTCACTACCAAACAACTTCTTAAAAAATAGGGTAAAGCGAGGCTTAAAGGTTGCTAGGTTAAAAGGTCTCCACTAATATCTCAAAACAAGTAGTGTTAGGAGTTTTTTAAAATGATATTTGAAAATAGAGAACAAAAGATGTGTAGTCAGCCATCGCCTCAAATCAAGCAACGTTGCTATGGGACGTCCATTAATCACGTGAGCAAGTTTTTAGGGATTTGTGGACCCCCTCTCTCCCTTGGTGATACATGGTGATATTCAAAATTACCCCTCCTCACCCACCAAACATACACGTGTATTTTTAGTTTCGTGATAAAACTGTAAAATTTTTTTTTTTTTTTGAAAACATTTGAGTTTTTTTTTCATTTAAAAAAAATTTCAATATTTTGAAAAAAAAATAGGTTTTTGAGGAATCTGAAATTTTTTAGAAAAATAAACTTTTTGTCCGGTATCTTGGAAACGGCCGAACCTGCCTTTGCCAAAAACTAATCTCACGTCTTCCCATTAGTAGGAATTGAACGTTGTATGAATTATTCAAATCAGATGATCCGTGTTTTCGAAATGGTCGACAAAAATTTGTATCCGCACACACACATATATAGATACATACATACACATTTTTTCTAACAATAAGGTATGCCAAAATGTTCAGAAACTTAAAAAAAACATTTTCAATATTTTTGCTATTACCATAACTTAACCAAAGGAAAGTTAACGAGAAAATAAGTTAATTTCAAAACCAATTTAATAAGAGATAAATCAAACTAGTTGGTTTGGTATTTAGCCTTGAGGCAAGTTACATGAACTTCCCGAAATGTGTAAATAATCGACTTAATCAAAAAAAATGTGTAAATAATATACTTCATTAATCTTACTTTAAAAAAAACGATAATAATTTTAGCAAACTTTGACGAATTTTTAAAATTAAACTACTTGTCGTTAGGCCGTAATATTACAGTAAGTTCTATAAGACCATGATGTATATCGCCAAAAAAATTTCCATGAAAATCGGCTTAAATTTTTTTTCAACAGTTAATTACAAGAAAACGGCTCGGTAGATTTTCACCTAAAATTAATCAGTATCATTCCCAACTAATATCTTTCGAACAGTTTTTGATATTTTTAAATCGGTTCGGTAGGGTGAGCTTAAATGTCGACGAAAATTTAACACTTTTTTTCAACAGTTAATTACAAGAAAACGGCTCGGTAGATTTTCACCTAAAATTAATCAGTATCATTCCCAACTAATATCTTCCGAACAGTTTTCGATATTTTAAAATCGGTTCGGTAGGATGAGCTTAAATGTCGACGAAAATTTAACACTTTTTTTCAACAGTTAATTACAAGAAAACGGCTCGGTAGATTTTCACCTAAAATTAATCAGTATCATTCCCAACTAATATCTTTCGAACAGTTTTTGATATTTTTAAATCGGTTCGGTAGGGTGAGCTTAAATGTCGACGAAATTTAACACTTTTTTTCAACAGTTAATTACAAGAAAACGGCTCGGTAGATTTTCACCTAAAATTAATCAGTATCATTCCCAACTAATATCTTCCGAACAGTTTTCGATATTTTAAAATCGGTTCGGTAGGATGAGCTTAAATGTCGACGAAAATTTAACACTTTTTTTCAACAGTTAATTACAAGAAAACGGCTCGGTAGATTTTCACCTAAAATTAATCAGTATCATTCCCAACTAATATCTTTCGAACAGTTTTTGATATTTTTAAATCGGTTCGGTAGGGTGAGCTTAAATGTCGACGAAAATTTAACACTTTTTTTCAACAGTTAATTACAAGAAAACGGCTCGGTAGATTTTCACCTAAAATTAATCAGTATCATTCCCAACTAATATCTTCCGAACAGTTTTCGATATTTTAAAATCGGTTCGGTAGGATGAGCTTAAATGTCGACGAAAATTTAACACTTTTTTTCAACAGTTAATTACAAGAAAACGGCTCGGTAGATTTTCACCTAAAATTAATCAGTACCATTCCCAACTAATATCTTTCGAACAGTTTTTGATATTTTAAAATCGGTTCGGTAGGATGAGCTTAAATGTCGACGAAAATTTAACACTTTTTTTCAACAGTTAATTACAAGAAAACGGCTCGGTAGATTTTCACCTAAAATTAATCAGTATCATTCCCAACTAATATCTTTCGAACAGTTTTTGATATTTTTAAATCGGTTCGGTAGGGTGAGCTTAAATGTCGACGAAAATTTAACACTTTTTTTCAACAGTTAATTACAAGAAAACGGCTCGGTAGATTTTCACCTAAAATTAATCAGTATCATTCCCAACTAATATCTTTCGAACAGTTTTTGATTTTTTAAAATCGTTCGGTAGGATGAGCTTAAATGTGGACGAAAAGTTTTTTTCAAATTACAAAGAAACGGCTTGGCAGATCGTTGCACAAAATTGACAAACGATAGTCCTCACAGAAATACATCAAATGGCTTTTAAATTTCTAAAATCGGTTCAGGCGTTTTTGAGAAAACGTCGATCAAAAGTCTAATTTTGACAAATGCCAAAAAGACCATACTGATTTTTGCAAACTTTGACGAATTTTTAAAGCTGAACCAGTTGTCGTAGGGCCGTAATATTTTAGTATGATCTAGAAGACTATGGTATCTATCGTCAAAAAAATAATCATAAAAATCGTCGAAATTTTTTTTTTAAAAACTTTATTACAAGAAAACGGCCCGGCCGATCTCTACCAAAAACTAATCAGCACGATTCCCAATCAATATCTTTCGAACGGTTTTTGAATTTTCTTAATCGGTTCAGAATTGCGGGCTAAAACGTGCACGAAAAATTTTTCACTTTTCTGCTATTTATAAAGAAACGTCTCGGCCGATCGTCCCACAAAACTGACAAACGATAGTCGAGATGCATCGAATGGCTTTTAAATTTTTGGAATCGGCCCAGCCGTTTTCGAGAAAACGTCGATTTACGGCAAAAAATCTGTTCACACACACATACACACACACACACACACACACACACATACTTTTTCCAAATTTGGTCTCATTCGATTCAGAATGGCTTGAAACGTCGAGAAAACATAAAATTAGAGAATCGGATTTTTTTATGAAAACATAAACTTCTCCTTCGGGAAGTTAATAAGTAGTTATTCTAACTCCGCTGAAATATATTTCTTACAAAATACTATCATATACAACATTGTCTTTGTAAAAAAAGTGTCCACAAATTTTATATATTGCATTGGTTGACGCTATTGTTTTGTGAATTCCCTTTAAAATTAAAAATAAGATATATCTTATTTTTACGCGGCCTATGGGCCAAAAAGGGTCAGGTGATAAATTTTAGAAAAATAGTAAAAAAAATACATTCCGCCCTACTCCACAATTTACTTCTCTAAATCTATTCTCTAAATTATTTTAAATATTTTTTTATTAGATATATATTAGTATTTTCTAATTATCTCAAATAACGGATAAAAACAATTTAACTTTCCGTAGGGTAAGTTATAGTGATTGCAAAAAAATCGAAAATGAAAATGTTTATATATCTTTACTTTTCAGAGGTTGCTGAACATTTTGGCATACCTTAGAAAAAATTGATGTATGTGTGTATGTGTGGCTGTATGTGCGGATACAAATTTTCGTCTACGATTTCGGGAACACGGCTCAACCGATTTTAATTATTCAAAAAACATTCGATTGCTGTTGTTAAGGAGACGTGCTAATAAGTTTTTGGCATAGGCAAGTCTAGCCGTTTCAAAGATAAGGGGCAAAAAGTGCTACAAACGGTAACTCAGTTTTTAAGTTAACGGAAAAATATTTTACTTGTATTGATAAGATGAACTACTGATTAAAATTTTATGAAGGCAGGTCTAGCGGTTTCGGAGATCTAGTAAAAAAAGGAATAAAAATGCCATTTGGCGGTCAAAAATGATCATTAGACATATGCACATGAAATTTCCAGATATTTTATAGATATAAATTTTGTTTATATTCCTATGGATTCGGTACTAACGTTTATCCGTTAAACGGCGACGCGGCGCTTACGCGCTTCGATATTTTGCCGCTATGTAGTTGAAGCAGTGCGATTGCTTCGAAAAAAAGTTCAGAATTTCCAAAATATTTCAAAATAAAGAAAACATTTTTTTTCAAAAAGTCAAATTGGCAAAAATTTATAGTTTCTCAAAAATCTAATTTTTCCAAAGTATTTTTTTTTTAAATGTTAATCTTCTTAAAAAAATATATATATTTTGGCACGGGAAGTTTCAGCAATTTGTCTTAAGGCGCAATGCTATGCGCCCCACTAGTTTATATATATGTGCAAATGATTTCGTAGATATATGAAAAGATAGCGATAAGAAAACATATTCTATCTTCTATACTACGGTAGAATATTTTTGAATTTCATCTGTCACTAGTGATAAAATCCTACTGAACCTTCTCCGTGAGAATATTTGTGAAATGTTTCCCCATGGGGGATATGATGTACTCGATCATTTAATCAAAGAAACATCAAACACGGCTAATGAACCAATAGACATGGAAAATACTTCGAATACAATGATGAATGATAAGAGAATAATCAAGCATATAGCATAACAAGCGCAGAAACCCTTATTGAAGCTTCATTCTAACAAGCTACTTAGATTTTCAATCTGACTTTAGAAAAACAAATTAAGCACCAGTAACGATTACCAGGCTCTCCTGAACTTAAAAGTAAAACGCTTGTACATAAAAAGTGACTACGCATAACAAAATCGCTTTGTGGGTGCAATTGTTTTAAATGATGACACTGATAACCTGAAGTGTTTACTATAAATCAATAATATAGACACCATGGTTATTTCTCAAGATCATTTTGCAAACAATAGTAATACATATACTGAAATATTTAGCTCATTGGAAAACTACTGGCATCATTAAATCAAGAAAGCAACATCTGTTTTAGTTGATGTACCAAAAGCGTATACTGCACTAATCTGCCAAAATAACAATTTTATTCAAATTCAGATAATTATTATAAAAATATGTCGTATTATTTGCCATTCACTGTCAGTCCACTCGGATGCCACCGAAAAATAGGTATTAATTCTGCAATTAGCGAGTGGAAAGGGTAATATACATTAATATAATGTGTATACAAAAGACCAGTACACAAGATTTAAATGCGCTGGGTAGCTCATTTACTTCGTATGGCGACTATTCACCCAAACGCATCTTTTATAGGCCCCGGATTGATATTATAAATAAATTGGAGAAAACAATTGTGATTACATATGCATATACATATATCAATAAAAAAAAATTACTTTATAGACTATTCAATAGCTAGAGTTTAGCTAGTTCAATAAATTCAAGTTTAATTATAAATTATTTAGCTAACACACCAAAATGAATATTTACTAAAAGCGATAAAACTGGAACTTGGCCATGCAGTTAATTCTAAATGACGATAGCATATCTATCTTGACAAATTTGGATAAGCAATGTTTATTATATTTGCAGTTTCCATCAAAATGATCCTAAAATTCCCAGAAAAGGTAATTAGATATTAATGATAATATATAGTATATTTTAGGTAGCTTTTTAACTTTTTTTTATACCTAAACCAGATAATCATCCCGCAGTATCTTCTCAAAAAGCTCGCTTTCTAGTATTTCCTCATATCTGGAAATTGCCAACTTAACGAAATTGATATTGTACCTACTAGAATTCAATATATACATTATCACCTATTTAGATATTAAAATCACCATTAAATTATTGTGAAATGGAAATAAATTTGGAGTTTTGTTTGACTGCTCAAATATAATTCAAGCAAGATCTTGGAATCCTAATATATTTATAATATTTCGAAATTACAAATATTGCTAATAATTAAATTTCATTTACGGAATAGAAAATTTTATGGAAATCTTTCATGGAAAGTATCTGATAGTAACCAAATCTGTTTGTTATCTACATGTCAGATTCTTCTCCAACTAACGATACAAGCATGGAGACATTTGCTGACGATACAAGCATCATTGCCTCCAATGATAATCCTATGATCGCTTCACATCTTCTTTAGTATCATTTGAACAACGCTGAGAAACGTCTTTCCCTGCGAAGGATTGAGACTAAATAGCGTCAAATCTACGCATATCATATTTACGCCTCATAACCAAATACGTTCAGTTAAACGGACAAGAAATAACAAAAGCGTTTAGTTAAACTGACAAGAAATTGTCGTGTAAGGTAACATAAATGATTTAGAGTAGTTTTAGTTATTGATGAAAATCGACGAATTATTTTAAGAAAATTAGATTTTTCAAAATCCGTACTCAAAATCGACTGGATATAAAACATTTAGCACCGCTTAAAATAACAACACCATTATAGATAATTATCCCCATACTTGTCGCAGTGAGTATTTTTCATTATCATTGTTTTTAACCTCCCGTAGGGTAAGTTATAGTAATCCCAAACAAATCGAAAATGATTTTTTCATATATCTTTTTAATTTAGATTTTTTTCAACATTTTGGCATACCTTAGAAAAAATTGATGTATGTGTATGTGTTTGTAATGCGTAGGTGCGTAGGTGCTTATTTTTGGATACAATTTTTTGTCCACGATTTTAAGAGCACAAATCAGCCGATTCCTCATTAAAAAAACATTCGATTACTATTGATGTGGATACGTGCTGATTAGTTGTTGGTAAAGGTAGGCTCAGCCGTTTCGAAGTGCCAAGAATGGCAATTTTGAGTGAACGGACTGTACGATTTGAAGAAAACATTCTATTTATATTGACGAAATATGTATGAAAAATTGGTTAAATTTTTGGAAAAGCAGTTTCAGAGCTTTTGGAGATCTAATGAAAAAAGTTCATTAGACATAAGCACTTTAAATTATCATATATTTCATAGAGATTTTAATAATAACTACAAATTTTGTTTACATCTCTATCGGTTTCGTACCAATTTTTATAATGTTCAACTGCTAGACTGTGATGCCGCATCGCTTAAGCGCTTTATTATTTCGTCTTTAAAATAACTGCGCGATTGCTTTGAAAAACTAGTTGGTATTGGTATTTTGCCTTGAGGCAAGTTAAATGAACTTCCCGAAATGTATAAATAATCGATTTAATCAATAAAATAAATTAATTTATGAGTTATTAAAAGTATTCCGAGTGGATTCATTACACATAATTGAAAACGAACGAACACTCCATCGTTATACCAAGTAGATCATCTAATTTTAATTTTAACAAACGTCAAAAAAGACTACTCATATTTTTCCAAACTTAAACTTATTATTCCAAACTTATTAAACTACTTGTTGTAAGGCCGTAATATTTCAGTGCGTTCTACAAGACCAGGATATATATCGCCAAAAAAAGTTTCCTAATAATCGGCTTAATTTTTTTTTAAGTTAATTACAAGAAAACGGCTCGATAGATTTTCAACTAAAACTAATCAGTATCATTCCCAAGTTATATCTTTCGAACAGTTTTTCATTTTTGAAAATCGATTCGGTAGTATTAGCTTACATGTGGACAAAAAGTTTAACACTTTTCTCCAAATTGCAAAGAAATGGCTCGGCCTATCGCTGCACAAAACTGAGAAAAAATAATCCACATCAAAATACATCGATTGGCTTTTAAATTTTTGAAATCGGTTCAGGCGTTTTTGAGCAATCGTCGATGAAAGTTATAATTTTGACAAACGCCAAAAAAACGACACTAATTTTTACAAACTTTGACGATTTTTTTAAATTAAACGGCTTGTCGTAGGACCGTAATATTCTAATATGATCTATAAGACTATGGTATCTACCGTCAAAAAAAATCGTGAAAATCGTCGAAAAAAATTTTTTTAACACCTTATTACAAGAAAATGGCCAGGCCGATCTTTACCAAAAACTAATCAGGTCGATTCCCAACCAATATGTTTCGAACAGTTTTTGAATTTTCAAAATCGATTCAGAATTGCGGGCTAAAACGTGGACGAAAAATTTTTCACTATTCTGCGATTTACAAAAAGAAACGGCTCGACCGATCGTCGCACAAAAGAAACGCTAGTCCTCATCGAGATACATCGATTGGTTTTTAAATTTTTGAAATCGGTCCGGCCGTTTTTGAGAAAACGTCGATTTACGGCAAAAAATCTGATCACACACACACATACTTTTTCCAAATTTGGTCTCATTTGATTCAGAATGACTTGAAACGTCGAGAAACAAAAAATTAGCAATTCGGATTTTTTTATGAAAACATAAACTTCTCCTTCGGGAAGTTAATAAAAATCAAAATTTTCAAAAAAATTTAAAGCATTTAAAATTTTGAAATTACGCCACGGTAAGTTCCCGCAATTTGGTGCTGGGTGCTTATAGTGTGTGTGCAGTGGCGTACCTAGAACTTTTGCCGCCCGGGGCGGTCTCCAGATTGCCGCCCTTTCAATTATAAGTCAGTCAAATAGTAGTTTTCATAAATTAATACAAATAAACTAGTTGTACATGGTATCGTGCCTTAAGGCAAATTGCTGGCACTTCCCGTACCGAAACATAAAATTTTCAAAAAAAATTAAAAAATTTTTGAAATCTGAATAAAATATATTTTTGAGAATTTCGAAAATTCTGAAAAAATGGCTTTTTTGTAAATTTTTATTTTATATTTTGAAGTTTTTTGAAAATTTGTAACTTTTTTTCAAATCAATCGCGCTGCGCAGCTGTTTTGGAGACGAAATATGGAAGTGAAACGGCTATACATTGATTCGGAACCCATAGAAATGTAAATTAAATTTGTTCTTATTATTAAAATCTCTAGAAAATATCAGATAATTTACCGTGGATATATCTAATGATCATTTTGGACCGCCAAATATGTCATTTTTTTACTTTTTCTTATTGATTCTCCGTAATCGCTAGACCTCTAGACCTGTCATTCCAAAAACAGTTCTTCGTTTAGTCAATACAAATAAAATGTTTTTTGAATTACTTAAAACGGACACTTCGTTCTCTCAAGAACTAAATTACAATTTTTGGCTTTTTTGCCCCGTATCTTTGAAACGGCTGGACCCGTTTTGCCAAAAACTAATTAGCACGTTTTATCAGTACGAATCGAATGTTTTGTTCAAATAGGTCGAGGCGTGTTCCTACAGTCATCGACGAAAGTTTGTATCGAAACACACACACACACACATCCATTTTTTCTAAGATATGCCAAAATTCAGCAACCTCTGAAACGTAAAGATATATAAAAATTTTCACTTTCGACATTTTTGCGATTACTATATATAACTTACCCCACGAAAGTTAAAAAATTATTAGGTTATTTAATCAATATTAATTAATACACAGAGTAATTTTTTTCAGACATATTTATATGCACTCGTCAACATATTTATTTGCAGACCTAGCAGACCCCGCCTTCCGCCAGCCCTGATTTTCAAAAGAAAAATTGATGATTTAAAAAAATATTGATAAATCACTTCAAAGTAATCATATAAACTTTTCAAAAAAATGACATTTATAAGCTGATATAAAAAAATAGGAAAAATCGCTGAACAAAATCGTAAAGATGCTTATACGAATTCAACGAATTTTAATGAATGCAATAAAATAAAATTATTAACCTGTTCTTAAATTAGAATTCAAAATTTACACTAATATACATTTATATACACCGAGGAATAAAATTCTAAATCATATGGTTAATCATAATTTATATAAATCAAATATTGACAATAATAACAATCATAATGATCATTTATAATTCAAGAAAGAAAACTAGTTGGTACTGGTATTTTGCCTTGAGGCAAATTACATGAACTTCCCGAAATGTGTAAATAATCGACTTAATCAATAAAAAATAAATTAATTTATGAGTGATTAAAAGTATTCCGAGTGGATTTATTACACATCATTGCAAACGAACGAACAAACACGTTAAAACTCGGAGTATTTTCTAAAAGCAAATTTTCAAAAATCAATAATTTTAATTAATCAATAATTATAATTGAACCAGTTTCCGTAGGACTTTAATGGTTTACTATGTTCAAGACCAAGTAGACTATCGTTATACTAACTAAATCATCTAATTTTATTTTTAACAAACATCAAAAAAACATTTTCTCTAACTTTGATAAATTTTTAAAATTAAACTACTTGTCGTAAGGCCGTAATATTTCAGTAAGTTCTATAAGACCATGATATATATCGCCAAAGAAAGTTTCATAAAAATCGGCTTCATTTTTTTTTTCAACAGTTAATTACAAGAAAACGGCTCAGTAGATTTTCACCTAAAACTGATCAGTATCAATTCCAACTAATATCTTTCGAACAGTTTTTAATTTTTTAAAATCGGCTCCGTAGTATGAGCTTAAATGTGGACGAACGAGGTTTAACACTTCTTTCTAAATTACAAAGAAACGGCTCGGCCGATCGTCGCACAAAACTGAGAAACGATATGCCTCATCGAGATACATCAAATGGCTTTTCAATTTCTGAAATCATTTAGGGCGTTTTTGAGCAAACGTCGATGAAAGTTCTAATTTTGACAAATGCCAAAAAGACCATACTAATTTTTGCAAACTTTGACGAATTTTTAAAGCTAAACGAGTTGTCGTAGGACCGTAATATTTTAGTATAATCTAGAAGACTATGGTATCTACCGTCAAAAAAATAATCATAAAAATCGTCGAAATTTTTTTTTAAAAAACTTTATTAAGAAAACGGCCCGGCCGATCTCTATCAAAAACTAATCAGCACGATTCCCAACCAATATCTTTCGAACGGTTTTTAAATTTTCAAAATCAATTCAGAATTGCAGGCTAAAACATAGACGAAAAATTTTTCACTTTTCTGCGATTTATGAAGAAACAGCTTGGCCGATCGTCGCACAAAACTGACAAATAATAGTCCTCATCGAGATACATCGAGTGGCTTTTAAATTTTTGAAATCAGTCTAGACGTTTTTGAAAAAACGACGATTTACGACAAAAAATCTATTCACATACACACACATACTTTTTCCAAATTTGGGCTCATTCGATTCAGAATGGCTTGAAACCTCGAGAAAACATAAAATTAGCGATTAGGATTTTTTGATGAAAACATAATCTTCTCCTTGGGGAAGTTAACTAGTGTAAGTTAAGGCAAATTGCTGGAACTTTCCGTACTGTAATGATATATTCGAGGAAAATTAAATGTTTTCAAATATATAATTATAAATACTATAACTTATATATGTTTACAGAAAAGTAAATAAACAAAACTCAATCAATCCAATTTGAAATGAAGGGCATTGTCTAATATAAGAAATATATAAACAGTATTACAAAGTTAAAATTATTTATTTCAAGTATATAAGTGAGCATTTGAACATTACAAATTGAAGTTTTTTGCATCAATCAAATCGGATGTTCCATTCTCTCAAAAACGCGATTTCTATTTTCTGTACCATCAAATCGGTTGATCGGGGCGCCCGAAAACGTGAACGAAAAAATGCGGACACACAAAACACACACACTTCCATTTTTTCTGAGGTATGCCAAAATGTTCAGAAACCTTCAAAACGTGAAGAAATGTAAAAAATTTCATTTTCGATTTTCGGTCCATTACTATAACTTACCCTACGGAAGTTAATAAATATGAAATGAATAAGTTGCTTTTTACAACTATGTATAAATTAACTGAAAAATGCCGCCCCAAAATAAGTGCCGCCCGGGGCGGAACGCCCACACCGCCCCACCTAGGTACGCCACTGTGTGTGTATGCATGTTTATGCCTTACTATATTTGGTTAAATGGTTGTCATTTAATTAATTTTCAGTCATCATTTTAATTTAATGTCATCAATGAAGTTTAAACTCTCTGCCCAACAATCAGAGCAAAACTACAACCCCGGGTCGCACTGCGAACAGCACGTATAACGTATATATTAGTCCTGAACCTTGGCGCAATTGCGTAGTACTTGTTTGTAATTGCGTTCATGACTTTTCGACTCGTATCCGCGTGGACAACCGCGCTAATTAAACCCGCATACGGACAATATTTTGTTTGCTGTCGCTCGACATTTAGTGTTTAGAGGACAGTCAAGTATCACATTATTCACTAGATTTGCTTAACCAGATTCCAAATGGGCTATTCGAATGGCACTGTCAAATCTGTTGACCAAAATCCTTGTACATTGTTTGATTTGATCATTTTAGTGCCAATTATTTATATAAACACAAAAAAAATTGAAATATAAATAAATAATATATAGTAAATCAGATCTTTGCAGTTTATTTCATTAATAACTTCCCGTAGAGTATTTATAGTAATGGGCCGAAAATCGAAAATGAACATTTTGGCATACCTCAGAAAAATGGATGTGTATGTGTGTGTTTTGTATGCCCGCATTTTCTCTTTCACGTTTTTGTACGCACGGATCAACCGATATGAATGGTTCGAAAAACATTCGATTCCTATTGATAGGGTGATGTGCTGATTAGTTTTTGGAAAAAGCAGGTCCAGCCGTTATGGAGGTACAGAGCAAAGAGTGCCAAAAATAGAAATCAAAATTTTGAGAGAACGGAGCATCCGATTTGAATGATCTAAAGAACATTCAGTTCGTAATGATGGGTGAAAAGTGGTGATTAGTTTTTGGAAAAGGCAGGTCCAGTCGTTTCAAAGATACGGAGTTAAATGTACAAGCAGTTTTTTAAAGAACTATAAGCATCCGAATTGAATGATTCAAAAAACTTTCTGCTTGTGTTGACGAAACAATTGCTTTTGGAAAAAAATTTAATTTAAATTAAATTATAATAAAATTTTAAAGATAATAATTACTTTCTATAAAATTTTAAAGATATTAATTTAAATCCAATAAGTGGGATTTCAAATAGTCAATTTTGATGTAGAAATGTATGAATAAATTCTTGGAGAGCATAATACGTAAAAACGAGAAAGTAAGCATCTTTATACGTTTATACGTTTTAACGCAAAATGCAGAGTTCGAATTTGCCATGAAAGCATCTTCTACGACTCAAACTCCGAAGTCGCCTTTAAGTATATTCTACTCTGTCTCCTTAAAAATTACTTTAAGAATTATTACTGGCGGTTTCAGTGTTGCGTGTTATTCTTATAAATTGTCACATTTTTGTACATTTATAATTGTACGTTATATTTAATTATAAAAAATCTCATGAGAAAAAAAGGTAAACCACGAAGTTGTCTTAGTAATTAGTAGTCACGTAAAGGAATGTACATCACCCAGATTATAGAACAGATACTCCAGAAGATAGTTCAAATAGATAAACAAATTATATATTGCTTAATTCGGAAATATTGTATTATGACCTATTAACTATTATCAACTTACTATTTATTGATAAACATTATCTAGTTTCTGGTGAGATTTCAAAAGTTATAATATCAATAATAAATATCAAGTTATAATATAGCACAGATTTTCTGGTTATTAAATGTATTAATTCATTATTTATCTGTGCTAATATTGCTAAAATTGTTTACAGTCGTATTATATCTATATCACTTTACATAAAATATAATTACTAGCAATCGCACAACTCTTTGAAAGTCAGTTGTGTAAAGTGTATTTATTCAATTAATTCATCAATAATAATGAATATTAATGAAAAATTATAAGTAATTGATTAATAATTTATAAATTATAAATCAAACTAAATTTAAATGTAAGGTTTTTTCACTAATCACATGAGGCTTAAAAGGGGGAGAAGGGTTTGATAAAAAAATCACAATGTAACATAAAGTGAAGGGTTTTAATAAGATATCATGTGTATTTATTTTTACCTGAATTTAATTATTGTTTCTTTTTTTTAACTTCCCGTAGGGTAAGTTATAATAATCGAAAAATGTCGAAAATGAAAATTTTTGCATATCTTTACGTTTCAAAGGTTTCAGAACAATTTGGCATACCTCAGAAAAAATGGATGCATGTGTGTGCGAGTGTGTGTGTATTATGTATGTATGTTTGAATACAATTTTTTGTCCACGATTTCGGGCGCACAAATCAATCGATTTGAATGGTTGAACATTAGACGTATGCACATCAAATTATCAGATATTTGATGATTTTATTAAAAATGATTACTAATTTTTTTGTTACAATTCTGTTGTGTTCCGTACCAAGATTTTTTGAAAAATAAATTAATATTTTTCAAAAATATGCAAAGTTTTATACTTCAAATATGAATTCTAAATTTACAATTCAGTTTGAAAATGTATATATTTCAAATGCGTTATTATAATCGTACGAAATATATTCCAGATGGATTTATTCGGCACGTTTTGCAAATGTAATCTTTCTCAAGTGTTTTGAGCGATGATTCGTCACTGTATATCTTGTAAACGATAAAATATATAGTGATTATAATTATCTATTTGAAAATGTTAACAATTGTTAATAATCATTGATCAATATTTATTGATTACTGATTTTTTTCTTTGAATATTTAATTCTGGTACAAGAAGATCCAGCAATTTGCTTTAAGGCACGATGCCATGCACCACTACTTTTAAATCACTATTGTGTGGTGGATTTCATAGGTAATTGTAGACCACATATGGAAAAGGAGTGGGGGTGGTGATTAAAAATTCTTGACAAAGACCACGTGTTTAATGGGCGGTTTCTAACTTGCTTACGATTAACTAATTGAATCAGATATTCCAAATTTGTTTCAGTATCATGTTGCATACCATATGAGAAAAATTCAATTTATTTCAGAGTACATGGCGATGCAGTGTGTGTCGTCGAAAAATAGCATCGCGTGCATGTGCCATTCCCCAAGATTCTACAGACTCATTGTTAGATGTACCTGTCTTGGAAGGACTCCAACGTAGACACAGCGACGTAAAACTCGGTCCAAGTACCGGCATGGGGCTTGGAGTCCCAGGAGGTGGCGGTTTAGCTCCGCCGAGGTCGCCGGAACTTCGTAGGCATTCTGATGTATCACCTGCCTCCTTGAAGGAACTAGAAAAGGTACGTAAATATGATAAATTGAACAACAATATATCAAACTTAATGTATTTTAACTATATGATAAAGTGATGAATTCATAGACATTATACTATACTAATGTAGCCTATGGATGAATCTTGTTATATTATATTCATATTGCTAACTAGTTTTGAATCGTGTGTAAACAAAAGTTCAATGTAATAATTGTTTTAGACACAGAATTAAAATATTATGAAAACTTAAAAAAAATGAAGAAATTGATTTAAAAAAATGATTTTGAAATACGTTTATTTTTTTAAATATGAAAAGTTGAAAGAAATTTGAAAATTCTTGTTTAGATTAAGAGAAAATATTAAAAAGAAATTATAGTTTTAAGTTTCTCAGTAATACTATGTAATTGTTAAATAATTTTTATTTCATTGTTGAGCTCTTCTAAATTAGGTAAATAGTGAATATTTAGATTTTAGAAATTTAATGCGAATATAGGAATGCTATCTGATGAAAATATCTTGATTGATTTTCAACACGCTCTTCAAGAAGTAAATATTTTTAATAAAATGAGTTTTAATACATATATGAATTGGAATAATATAAAAGCTTTACATTTGTGCCGGTTTAACATAAATATATCATAACATGTTTTTTTTTGGTTTACTGTTCATAGCAAACTATACATAGTACATTCAGCTATATATTATAACATGTGAAGTTTGAATAAGAATTTGATTATGTAATAAACATTTATAAAAAAATATAATCGAGAAATACAGTTTCAATTATTTTACGATATAAATCTATAAGATTTTCTTCATTATTTTTGATAATAGAATTAGAGCACGAATTAAATTGTTCAGTATGTGAACTACGAGATTGCTGACATATTTGCATTTATTAACTTCCCGAAGGAGAAGTTTATGTTTTCATCAAAAAATCCGATTCGCTAATTTTTTGTTTTCTCGACGTTTCTGAATCGAAGACCAAATTTGGAAAAAGTATGTGTGTGTGTGTGTGCGTGTGCACCAACAGATTTTTTGCCGTAAATCTGCGTTTTCTCAAAAACGGCTGGACCGATTTCAAAAATTTAAAAGCCATTCGACGTATCTCGATGAGGACTATTGTTTGTCTGTTTTGTGCGACGATCGGCCTGATTATTTGTGAAAAGTTTTTCGTCCATGTTTTAGCCCGCAATTCTGAATCGATTTTGAAAATTCAGAAATCGTTCGAAAGATATTGGTTGGGAATCGACCTGATTATTTTTGGTAGAGATCGGCCGAGCCGTTTCCTTGTAATAAGGTGTTAAAATTTTTTTTTGTCGATTTTTATTATTTTTTTGACGGTAGGTACCATAGTCTTCTAGAACCATTTGATGTATTTCGATGAGGATTATCGTTTCTCAGTTTTGTGCGACGATCGGCCGAGCCGTTTCTTTGTAATTTGAAAAAAAAGTGTTAAACCTTTCGTCCACATTTAAGCTCATACTACCGAACCGATTTTAAAAAATCAAAAACTGTTCGAAAGATATTAGTTGGGAATGATACTGATTATAGTTTTAGGTGAAAATCTACCGAACTGTTTTCTTGTAATTAACTGTCGAAAAAAAAATTTAGGCCGAAAATCTACCGAACTGTTTTCTTGTAATTAACTGTCGAAAAAAAAATTTAGGCCGATTTTCATGGAACTTTTTTGGGCGATATATATCACGGTCTTATAGAACTTACTGAAATATTACGGGCTTACTACAAGTAGTTTAATTTTAAAAATTCATCAAAGTTTGAGGAAATGAGTAGTTCTTTTGACATTTGTTAAAATTCAAATTAGATGATTTACCTGGTATAACGATAAATGCTTGGTCTTATTGAACATACTAAACAAATAAAGTCCTACAAAAAACTGGCTCAATTAATAAAATTATTGATTTTTGAAAATTTGCTTTTAAAAAATACTCCGACCGGGTTGACGTGTTCGATTTTCAATAATGTGTAATAAATCCACTTCGAATACTTTTAACTACTCATTAATTAAGTCTATCATGAATCAAGTCGATTATTTACACACATCGGGAAGTTTATGTAACTTGCCTCAAGGCAAAATACCAATACCAACTAGTTTTAACTTTTAATTCAAGTAGTTTCTGAGTATACTCAATGCATATTATATAGGGTGTATTACCTCGTCGAGAAAAAATCTTATTCATATTACAATATTATTTGAAACGATACAAAATTCAATGTCGATTTTTCAGAGCAATATAAAGACAATCTTTAGTAAATTTAAATTTTTACTATTATATGTGAAAACTACGGTTTTAATTGAATATGTATTTTAATTTATTTGACTCAACTTTGATTTTTTTCAATTTGCAAACATATAGGGTGTAATAATTGCTAAAATAAGAAGGGATATTAATTGTACTTTCCATCTTTAAGAAATTCCAAAAAAATCGGATTTTGTTTTATATATAATTCTATTCATATTATTCATTAATTTTAGAAGGGTACACATTTTAAAAATTTTAATATGTAATCAACTTCGATTTATAGCTATTTTTAATTTAATTTAAATTTTATAAAAATTCAAGCTATAAATTTAAAGAAAAATTAACATCTTTACAAAATCAAAGGAATCGAATGATTTAAATGAATCGAAATTTCAAAAGAATTTTTTGAATAATTTTGATATTTTTTGCTGATCTTATATTTTAATTTATTTGAAAACTTTTTAATTTATTTGAAAACTTTTTCATTTATTTTAGAATGGAAAATTCCGTCAATTTGCGTCAGTAACTGCCCTACAGCAGCAGTTACGTTATGTTTCCCTATTTTCCTTGTTTACATTTCACAAATTATGTGCTTCCTTTCTCCGCACACCAAGTCTCAAGATTTGATACCACGTGTTTTTGTTTCACATAAAAAACCATATACATTATTTTTTGTCATAGCATTGCATTTGCATTATTTCTTCTCTGTTATTAAGCAGCACTGTTTTATTTTTTTACTCCGTTTCTCTTCGCAATATGGTGAGAAATACTTACAACTTTGTAGTTTTTCATTATTTTTTCCACTCTTCAAATAGTTTGTCGGATTTTCTTTCAGAGTCCATAGCACTCAACTATACTCAAGAACTGCTCCAAATGTAGAAGTAAATTTCAACTAGTTAGTCCAGTTTTATTTTACATCATAGTTGCTTTGTCACTTCTATTTCTTGACTTTACAAAATATACTGTGAAAATTTGAGCACTTAGAATTTTTCAAAAATGCAAAGCCCTTAGTTTCATGCTATATTTTCTGTTTTATTGCAATTTACTCGCCAGGATTTAGGACAATTGAAATGCAATTTTTACTTCTGTCATTCTTAGCAGCATGGCAATTTACACCGTTTAACTGTTTAAATTTGTAACGCCAAAAATGATCTAATGCGTGCATTATTGAGATTTTATGGATAGCTAATATTATTAATGATTTTGTTTTTTTAGCTAAAAGCTCCCCATTTTTTAAAAAATGTTTTTAATTCATAAATGTATCAGGATCTTCGAATTATTGCTACCAAGTTTTTTTAAATAAACTCTCACTAAAAATAAAAAGAGTTATAGATGTTTACTTTTGCGTGTACACTGTACATAGAAAGACCCATTATTTTTTTCCTTGGAAGAATCTTTCATTGTCCCTCAGCAGCAAAGTTTTTTGAAATTCTATTATTGACGTATCATTTCATTAAGAGTTATGTTTAGTGATTATATTTATATATAATCACTTTATAATTAAGATAATTTTATATAGGGTATATTGGAGTTTAAAAGTCCGCGGGTAAAAAGATCCATCACCGACATCTTAAAAACAAGTGACGTTAGGAATTTAACAACCATATTTGAAAGTAATTTTCTAATTAATTTTTTAATTTTATTAATTTAATTAATTAATTTTTAATTTACTTTTTTTGACGTCGCTGTCGGGAAATGTTCGAAAATCTATAACAAAAGTATATTCTTCCGTTGTTAGTTTTATTGTTTCTTGTACTCTTTAGTTTACGCGACCTTATTAAAATTTTTAGGTCTACGTTATTCAGATGTCTCATAAGATGTATTGTTATTTTTTAGTTAGATTCAACAGTGTTTTTTATATCACCTGTATAACAGCTTACTTATTATATCACATTCAAATCATAATTATTTGTCTATCATATTTTCAACAAAATTCCCCACTCACAAATTTCCTCATATTATTATTATCTTAGACAAATTTATTTTTATTTGCTTTTACATTTCATTCAATAGCATCAAGTCGAGGTATGACTTTATATCATCTGAAGTATAAAACCTTTTGTGTGTCTCTATACCTCAATTTACAACAGCATAGCTTTTCGATGAATGCCTATAACCTGAAAAATGTTCCATAAATAAGAACATCTGACGTCGAAAATCCATGAATGAAAACGAATTATGTTTATACCTATATCATAAAGAATATTATATTGAATTCCTGGAGCAGCCATATTCTCATGCGCCTGTATGGTGGTTGATATAAACACGTAAAGAGGTCATGAGTTCATGAATATAGACAGCATTTTATCTTGAGATATTTTATCATCTATAAATTTAGTAATAATATTTTGAGTTTGATCATGTAATAGACAGTAATAAAAAATGTAAAGGAACTGATGTTTGGGAGTTTAGCATCAACATTTATAATAAAACGTGATTTGTATGATGATCATATAGAATAGGGCGGGGTATATAGGTCCAATTTGATTTTGAGCAATTATATTGTGAAAACAAAACCAATTATATTACAACAAATAACACATATCAAGCAAACAACTATCTGACTATGTTTAGTAAAACTCAGATAAATTGACATTATAGAAATATGTTTTTTGCTGTTTTTCAAAATTTTGCTTGTGATCTGTTTAAAGAGATTTTAAAGAGATTTTACGAAATAATAGATTCATATTTATAGAAATAACAATGTATATATACTTGAATTGGTATTTTGTCAGAAATATTCATCAGCAGGGTTGTAATAACTATTTATTTAATTTATTTCTTGTAAAAATGTTTTTTTTTAATTTAATTACTTGTTTCTTTACTATTTTTCATTGATTACACTTTTGCGAGGGTAAAGGTTTAGTTGGTCGTTTTTACCCAATGCACATGTAACTTACATGTAACTTACATGATGTAAGCAAAAGCCCAAGCATTTATAGAGGTTATATAAAAAAAACTGTTGAATTTCATTACATTACATTACATTTTGTGTTCAGTATTAGGTATTCGATAATTTTTCAATCGTATTCTCATAAATTACAATTTAAAGTTTAGATCGCATGTTCTTAAAATTAGATATTTACCTAAGAATGTTCATGACATCTTAGGATAAAAGATGTGATTATTATTTATTTTATTCGGGGCTTTATAACAAAAAATAGAAAGTGTACAATGTCTGATATATATATTATTAAATAAATGTTATTATGTAGTTTTTATCCTCTTTTAATAAAATTTAGAGTACGAATAAGTTTTTTTTCTGTCATATAAGCACGATGTTTTTTATTAAATTATCAGACAAATGATCTTCCTACTATGCTTGACGTTTTCAATAAACAAATTAATTGTATGCAAATAATATTTGTCTGCGATACGGAAAGTACGAACAATTTGCTTTTATCGCATGATATTGTGCCCCGCTTTTCCTTATGTCATAATTCTAAGCACATATCTGAAATATTTGCTCGTTTGACTAGTAGATAGATTGATTTACTCCAAATATTATTGAAAATTATTCGCACGAATGAGCATGCATCTGCTTGTATATTCGTCACCGTAGCGTGTATAGTTTGATTAAATATGCATTCCAAACTATTAATGACATAATATTAACGATACAACTCATTGAATTTAATCTGGTCGATTGCTTTTCTCTGCAGGTAGTTGCATTATTGATTACTTGTAATCAATACTTAGTCAAGAGGAGAACTGTTAAAAAATTTAGGTATTACCTTATTGAAGAAGTTTTTAATTAGAATTTGATACCTCGTAGGGTAAGTTATTGTAATCGTTCAAAAATCGAAATTGAAAAATTTTGAAGGTTTCTGAACATTTTGGCATACCTCAGAAAAAATGGATGTGTGTGTTTTTCAAATCACGATTCCGGGCGCACGGATCAACCGATTTGAATGGTTCAATAAACATTCGATTCCTATTGATAGGGAGATGTGCTGATTAGTTTTTGGCAAAGACAGGTCTAGCAGTTATGGAGATAAAGAGCAAAGAGTGCAGAAAATAGAAATCGAGTTTTTTAGAGAACGGAGCAGCCGATTTGAATGATCTAAAAAAACATTCAATTTGTAATGATTGGGAGAAGAGATGATTAGTATAAGAGGCAGTATTTGAGAGAACTAAGCGCCCGATTTAAATGATTCAAAAAACTTTTTGCTTGTTTTAACAAAATAATTGATTTTGGAATAAAAAATTTTTGTTCCAAAATTTTTTTTTCGATTTTTTTTCAAAAAAAAATTTTTTTTGTATATCGAAAATAATTCAGATTTTAATTTTAATTCTGATTAAAGTTCTAATATACTTCAAACAAATAATTTCAACTTTGCAATTCAGTTTATATAATTCTTATAAATATTAGACAATGTTACAATATTTATTTAAAATAGGCTATTTGATAACATTTAATATTCCTCGAACATTTCGTTATGGTACGGGACGTTCCAGTAATTGGCCTTAAAGCACGATGCCATACACCCCACTAGTTATATTTGTTTTGCAAGATATAGATCAAAATGAGTTTAAAAGTGAAAATAGTCAATTTCTCAGTACCATTATTAAATAAATTAATATGTTTGAATAAGGATATTTAATTACGAAGTATCCTCATAATAGCTCACTAGACTTAAGTTTTGAACTAGTGACATAGCCAGTGGCATTTAGCTGTATATATTATGGCTAGTTATTACAAGTTAGCTCAAACTATAAACTCTATCATAATACCGAGCTTAATCAGATTTGTCGAAAAATGTCAACAATTACTTACGAACAAAAAGCTAATCAGAACGATTATCATTGTCTATCGAATGATTACTGGTGAGAAAAACATTGCATGTTTCGGTAGATTCTAAAGAAACTAGCCAGTCCTTAACGAGTTTAATCAAATTGTTTTTAAATTTTTGAAATATGTGCTGTCAGGAAATATCAAGTAAATATCAAGCAAAGGCCTTTGAAACTAAACTTTAAAATTGCACATGATGCTTATGATATTTTTTGACTAATATAATACAATGCACATAAAAAATTAATGCTTAACATATAACGCTTATTTTTTTAAACGCAAAGATTCTTAGTAAACAATACAAGCCAGAATAAATGAAAAGAATAATATAGTAATAAAAATTCAAATTAATTACCTCCTAATAGATACTAAGATTGTGTGAAAAAATAAGTACATATTAGCACGAAATACGGAAATATATTTTTATTGTCTGGAATAGTTGTGGAGCATATTGTATATATAATTTATACACATTTTGTACACTAATATTTGTATAGGGTAGCGCGGAACACAAAGGTCCAATTTGACTTTTAGCAATTATTTTGTGAAAACCAAACCAATTATATCATAACGATATATCGAACAAACAACTAATTGGCTAAGTTCAGTAAAACGCTAATTCGACATTATAAAAATATGTTTTTTTTTGCTTTTTTGCCCCAATAAGGGGGTAGAATGGGACGTCTAGAGGTAAAATAAATCCAATTACTTTTATTTCCTTTAATTTTAATTCTAAAGGATTTTTACGAAATAATAGCTACATCATTCAACTAATGCAAAATACAAAAATAAAGGGTACATTTTTATAGAGATAACATGTTATCTCTGTAAAATTTCTTTAAAATTAAAAATAAAGGAAATAAAAGTAATTGGAAATGTATATATCAGAAATAATTATCAGCATGGTTGGAATAACTATTTATCTAATCCCTCCCTTGTAAAATTGCTTTTGTTAACTTAATTTAGTTTTAAGGTTAAACGTTTAGTTGGTTCTTTTTACCCCACTCACATGTAACCTGTAATAGAGGTTATAAAACTGTTGAATGTGACGTAAAAATTAACAATGCAACTTATAAAACAATTAAGTAACGTATAATTAAAACTTAGGGTTTCGTAAATTAAACAACAGTGATCACAACCAAAAAAACTAAACGAAAGATAATACTTTTGTTATAGATTTTCAAACATTGCCGTTTATTTCCGGATAGCACCAACGTCATAAGAATCGAGGTGATGCCAGCTTATGATACATCTTTTTTCTTCTTCTTTCAAATATTATAGTTAAAAAATTCTTAACTTCACTTGTTTTGATATATCGGTGGTGGACCTTTTTACCCGCGGACTTTTATGCCCCGCTCTACCCTACACATATGAAGGCTATAAACCACTTTTAAAATAATATTTTAACGTGTAATAAGTTATTATGTATTTTTTGTACAATATGATTAAAATTCAAGAATGTATGATGTTACATAAATTTATCAATATAACTACTAATGCAAACAATCAAAATTCATATGGAATTCATACGGAAGGATTATAATTTGACTTGAAACAATATTGGAACTTTTTATGTTTATTATTAATTATATTTTAAAAAATCTAATTCATTTTTTATAAAATTTATTATCAAATTCAAAGACAACAATCGTATCATATGCACATATGTTGCAATATCGATTATTATCGTCGTTCCAATGCTGAGCACTCTTTATACAACCAGTTGAATCCGTAGTCTTGGATAGGAGCCAAGATTTTTATTGTGCTCAGCGCGCAGCAAAAAAACCCACTGGGATTATGGAACATAGGAAATACAAATTGAATTGAGCTCGTAATATATTTCTATCTCCACTTACTTTTCTTCACTACATTTCTTCTCTCGATAATAAGTTGCGATAAAAAACATATTTTATTTTGGAAGCAAATATATTCGAAATATTAATTCAAAACACTTTTAAATAATCAATAGCGTTCGTAGTATTATATATTTAAAAAATAATGAATAGTTTTCTACTTTGCATTTAGAAAATAGTAACTTAATGTAGCTATGACATTTTTCTTGGAGTTATAGCCCCTGAATTTTGAGAGATATGTATCATTGTAAATCTTATGAAAATTCATATTTATGAAGAATCATTTTATTGCTGCAGAATCCAGAAGTATTCTAATAAGGCGTGCAGTCTTTTTATTAATCGCCTTAAACTTCTAAATTAATTTCTCGCAGATTGAATAACAAATCGATGATAAAATGTTATTGTTTTTGGGTAATTCGAATGCAGTGAATACTTTTTTTAATGGGCCCACTGATTTTTTGTCAGTTACGAAATTAGTTGAAAAAAAATTCTAAGAATTGACCTTTGAAGGTCTTTTTCATGCAAGTCAAAATATAATTTTATCTAGATTTGTGTGCCACAAATTTATTTTCATACATTCTGTAAATGTATCTGAGATCTTTTAAAATGTTCAACTTAGAGACTTGTAAGATTTACTCAGATCAAATATGGCAATTATATTTATAAAACTGTCAAACTTCATTTTAAAATACATATATTAAATTTTGATTTTGAAGTAATGAAGTAGAAGATCTTACATCAACTATCTATACAGAGTTTCTTACAAGTACATGAGTGATTCCTTACAGTAATTTTAAATTAAATGAGAAATTTTAAATTAAATAATAAAAAATTGTTTTTATAATTCTCAAAAAAAAATTAAAAAGGGTTGGGCGGGGCAATTTATATTTGAGCAATTATATTGTAAAATCTAAAAAGCAAACCAATTATGTCACAACAAATAACACGAACAAACAAGTATCTGACTATGTTCAGTAAAACTCTCTGCTAAATCATCATTGTAGAAATGCATTTTATTTGCTGTTTTTTTGTAGTTTGTTACCTGGCCCTTACCCCTTCGGGTAAAATGGAACAGCCAGGGGGAGAACAGATTCAAGTATTTCAAAATAATAAATACTATTTAAGAATGCAATAAAAAACCGTCTCTTTCAAAGTATTACAGTAACTTATTCAGAATTTCTGTGTAAGAACTTTATTATTTGACTATAGGTAACATTTTATCTTATATTTTTGGATTTATATGTATTATCAGCTTTCAAACTAATTATAAAATTTTGTTCAATTTTCTTCATAATTATTTAAAAATAATTAGCACCTATTCCAGGCCGTTAAGACGTTAATTTTCAGATTTTTGTTAATTTTTGTAAAATTAAAAATAAAAATTCAAAATTATGAATGTGAAAGGGTAATTTAATCCGCCTTTTTTCATATAAGCATATACTAGTTGTATCTAACATTTATTGGTTTTAGAAAAACCCGGGTCACAAAGGGGAATCTTCAAAATTAGCGGAATCAATATCTTCAAAATTAAAATCGTAGTTTTTATATTTTCATTTCATTTTTCCGGGCTATTTTTATTTTTTTCAATTTATTTATATATTTAAATTTTTTACTAACTCTTACCAATTTTAGTTGCTGTTGATTTAAGTTCGTTAGATGCAAAATAATAATTTGTATTGTCAGATACAAATGTACAAAAAATCAAATCAAATTCAAACATTCTTTATACTTATACCATCCATTTTGTAGATGCTAATATTACACCTACAGTCTTCTGAGAAACATGAATATCAAATAACTCTTGTCGCATGCTATACATTCAGCATCTTATGGCAAGAATCTTTTGTCATTTCTCATATTCAATTTGCAGAAATTTATATTTCTCACAATAGAAGTAAATGTTAAATTCAATAATAAAATAGAAAATAAATGTAATGAAAAAAAATATTATCAAATTCTTTATGGATTTTAAAAGCAAATTTGTAGCAATGAAACAGTTTACACACAAAACGACGCAATAAAGCAGAAGTAGAATAAAATCAATATCTTTTATGGCACTATAAAATGTTATACTTGCAATCTAGACGCAAATTTTGACATAAACTAGTACTTACATCTACAATGGATCATTTTTCTCTCTTTTACAAATAGCTCAAGGGATCAGGAGCCAAGTCACCAGGCGGCGACCTCGACTGGCGCAACAGGTCCGGAATGCGAAGTGGGGCATGTAGTCGTTCGAATTCACCGCCTAGACGCGGCGAGGAGTTTATGGCTAATATACCGTCAATCCAACGAACTCCCGCTTCTCGTAGACAATCAGTGCGAATAACGAAGCAGCACAGTTACGATGAGGAACTTAAAAGCGCTGGAGGTGCAGGAGGACAGACGGCTGGCGGTTTGCCGGGTGGACGAGATAGTGAAGGAGGCACAGGACTTGGATTGCCTGCGCCCATACCTAGAAGGTTTGATAATTTATGTTTTTATTGAATGTATTTACTAATGTTGTGACGGATAGGGGTTGATAGCCCTCTTCTCGGGGATTGCAACGACTTCCACATATTACATCTTAGCGTTGCAACCCCATTACGAAAGGGTTACTCCAACTCCTTAACTCGACTTCTATAAACACCCTGTAATTACCTATGGAAACTAAACCAACTAACTACGCGAATGAAACAAAATGTACTTTTGACTTATTTAATATTACTTTGGTATTAAACCAAACTTGCGTACAGTCATGTCCTCTGCCTAAACTCTAATTCACAATCTATAAACCGATTAACCGGATTAACATAAACGGAGTATTGGAACAGAGGGACTTATAAACAATAATGTATCTGACCTTTGCTGGAACAGGTTTCTCTCCTGGCACAATACACACACCACTATACACTAAGCGGGTCTAAGGGCTCGCGCCCGGACCCGACCAACCTCCTCAGAGGATGTTACATTTCTTAATGATCTTTTCAACCCACGACTTGGACCTTCAATTGTTGTTACAATATGGTTAATTCAATCAAAATATTTGGATGTGATTTCACTTCTTTTATCATTTTTGGATTTTTTACATAGGGGGTAGGATAAGTTTTACCCACGTAGTGTAAATCTTCAAAATAGAAAATATTTGTAGATATTTTTACGTTTACTTTATACACGGGTCATCAAAATTCATATAGATGTATGGGTTCTTCAGCAAAGTAGTATCTCATTTTGACCCATACAAATCGACCCGCTTTAATATTCATACAAACATACTACATCTTTTTTCCTTTGGACCCCATCAACTATCGAACTATGTTTTTTTTACTATTCTTCTAAAATTGGTCTTCTGTCCCCTTATAAAATATTTAAATAACGTGTATCTAATAATTATATGCAGGTATCATAAACTAAATGCAAGCGCTCAAAACCAAAAAAAACTACAAAACAAGAATTGTTTAGTTGATAACGACTGATTACATATCTTTAGTCTTTTAATTTGAAATAGTATTATTAACAAATTCTATACCTAGCTTGTTTTTGAGTTATTGATGGTATATCTTTTTACCCTGCCTTTAGGTTATATCGGGTCTTTAGGTTTCGCCCTATCCTAGTAATAATATTTTCATATTTTCAAGTTGCGAATCTAATATATATATATATATAACTTGTAGAATACATTCCAAAAATACTTGATATTACTATACCAAATATTTAATCTAACCTTTTGCATGGAACACTCGAGTTTTACTGACCATTTTAGAAGAAAGTGTCAATTTAGATGCAAACCAATCTTTTTGTCTGCCCTTTTCAAGACATACACTTATACATACAAAAAAATAGCAAGTGTAAATATTTTTTATTAACTATTAAGCTATTTACAATCTCACAAGAATTGTGATATGTTAGTTAATGAAATCACTTTGTACAAACGATTTTCATTATATAAATCTTGATTGAAAATTTAAGTTATTTGAACTAATTTTTACCTGATACAGATATCCGTACCAATATTGAAAGTACATGATATTTTCAGAAATATTGTAAGAATATATATCTTTATAAAGTTTTTTTACAATAAAATATAAGAATGCGTTATATAAAAATTCATTTCAATTGTTTTATAACTTCATAATTGCAGCATCATCTCTATTGAAAACTGGAAATTTCTTAACAATTTACTAAGAAGCAAAACGTCGGATCTGTCATTTCTATAAATTCTTGCAAACAACTGAACCGCAATATACTGTGCGGAGGTTGAAGTTCTTCTATCATAACTTTGCGGCTTCAATTAATTAACTCTCAATGTAAATATACGTTGAATGAAAGTTTTCAAGTGAAGACGCTGCTGAGCTATCCCAGAATAACTTTATGTTGAAAGTAGAATTTGTAAATCCTAATTGAAGATTATAAAATGTGAGAAATGAAATGACTTCAAGACGATGTTATATGTTAATTTATATATATCTATATATACATATATATATATATATATATATATGTATGTATATATTGACTCACTAGCTATATTTCATTATCGCCTTAACTTAAATATCCCAAACTGGTCTATAACACAGGCCCAATTTTTTTTTTTTGTTTGGTGCATCAATGTTAGAGCTGATTGTTATAGTATTTTTTGCGCTGATATCAAATCTGCAAACCATTTATGCGTATCAGCTCTAGTTTTGAACTTGGAAAGAAGTTGCCGAAACCAGGTCCATTGTAGGTCGTCACGGAAAAGGCCGAATGGGTCTTGTAAGTTTGTGTGTACGAGTAGCCATATCTCATTAAAATAACATTCTGAATTGTATTGCTATTTATACTTTCATTCCTTATATATCATATACAGTAGAACCTCGATTATCCGGACCTCGGTTATACGGATTCGCGATTATCCGGACATAATCGCGTCTGAACTTGTATATTTCGACCGCGGCCGCTGTTTCGCTGCCCCGCGCTGCATTATCGCTTTATGTAGTTTGTTTGCAATTTTACTAGTGTGTTCTGACGTGCATATATACATTTTAAAGGGTGGTGTTATCCCTTAAAAAATAAAATAAATATTATAGAATCATTAAAAAAGGCGAAAACCGGCCGTAAATTAGCTGATAGGTATGGTGTAGGTACATCCACTATAAGCGATATCAAAAAGAATGCCGATCAATTTGTCTTTTCGTACACGTGAAGAGGGGAGTGAAAATCGGAAAATGATGAAGACCGATTTTGATTATCCGGATGCCCATCGACAACAATTAGTCCGGGATAATCGAGGTTCTACTGTATATCATATCTTGAAACTAAAGCTCATAGAAAAAAAACAATGTCATTTTTGAAATCAGCGCCCAAATATACTTAAAAACAGCATTAAAATCGTTTGCACACCATTTTCTCTGTTGGCCTGTGTAATATTTGCTTATCAAAATCAATGCAATTATTTAATATTTTAATTTTACTATTATTTTACTTTTTAACTCCCGTAGGGTAAGTTATTGTAATGGGCCGAAAATCGGAATTGAAAATTTTTACATTTCTCGACGCTTTGAAGGTTTCTGAACGTTTTGGCATACCTCAGAAAAAATGGATGTGTGTGTGTGTGTGTGCGTGTGGGTATGTATGTGTGGATACAAATTTCCAG